>NC_090073.1:3517790-3647306 GCF_038355195.1 Osmerus mordax | reverse complement strand
CACACACACACACACACACACACACACATGCACACACACATGCACTCACAAGCCCACACGCACTCACACAAACGCACAAATAAACCTAGATCCACAGACAGAATGACAGCACGTACAATTAAACACAGAGAGCAACAAAGGCTAGCCTCAAGACTGAAGCTGTAAACAAAACAGCAGTACTGAATGCAGGCACACAGGTACAGCTTTGTAGGTAAGCTTTGCTTTCCAGCAAAAAAAAAGAAAAAAAGAAAAAGAAAAAACCTGCCATACATTTCAGGTGTTTTTGTTATGCGTTTAATCAGATTTCAACATAAATCCACACTACATTGTGGCAATTGACTCTGGCATGAAGAGGAGAGATTTTCCTGGTTGCCACCTCAGTCTTCTTTGACAGGTTTTAATTAGACATATGTCCCCTCTCTTGTTCAACACTACAACACCACTCCGACTCACTAGATTTTGCTGGCAACTTTTACTTCCTCTTCACAGTATGAAATTGATGTCAAATACGAGACGTAGACTTGTTAGGCGGATTGAACCCTGTGGGGGCTTTTACATTTAATGAGATCCAATTTGGATTTCATCAAACGTGAGAATCATAAATTGGCATCATTTGGAGATTCGGAGCCGGGCAAAGCAGGCCATTCAACTTCAACTGAGGTCATATTTGTGGTTTCTACTGCAACAACCTTGTTCTCTGCGACTGACTACCAGCAGAGCTAAGTGCTGCTTCAGCGCTACCTCTGTCACCGTAATGGAATGATGTCACAGGGCTGGCACTGCCAAGGGCCTGTCCAAAACGCAGACAGAGAGAGAGACACAGAGAGAGGGAAGAGGGAGAGAGAGAGAGAGAGAGAGAGAGAGAGAGAGAGAGGAGAAGAGAGAGAGAGAGAGAGAGAGAGAGAGAGAGAGAGAGAGAGAGAGAGAGAGAGAGAGAGAGAGAGAGAGAAGAGAGAGAGGAGAGAGAGAGAGAGAGAGAGAGAGAGAGAGAGAGAGAGAGAGAGAGAGAGAGAGAGAGAGCATGAGAACAAGATGAGTGAAAAAGAGAGGGAAACAGAGCACGCGAGAGAGAGAGAGAGAGAGAGAGAGAGAGAGAGAGAGAGAGAGAGAGAGAGAGAGGGACAGAGGATGACAGAGGATGACAGAGGATGACAGAGGATGACAGAGGATGACAGAGAGAGAGAGAGAAAGAGGAGAGAGGGAGAACGGCCACTCCTTAGTCACTTGTCGAACTTCCCTTTCCCAGATCCGTGCGGGAGACAAAACATCCCAACCCAGCGAAGCAGTGCGGAGGCGGGACGAGTCTTGGCTTAAAGTACCCTGACAATCAGGAGGACTGACGACTGACTGAGAACTTCATCCATCCAAATTCACCTACCTCCCCGCAGTCCCTCGTCTCCAGACTGTGATGTTAAGTAGGCTAAATAAAGCCACAATCCCCCACAGGAGTTAGGGTCCTTAGAAACATCCCGTAATTAGAAACAAACATGGGCTTCTTTGGGAGTCAGAGACGATGGGATTTAACTAAGGGCTAATTATCTCCATGCCCAAGAAGAGCTGGGACACTGTCCTAGTCCCCTAGTCCTCTCCCCAGTCCCCCTAGTCCTCTCCCTAGTCCTCTCCCCAGTCCCCCTAGTCCTCTCCCCAGTCCTCTCCCCAGTCCCCCTAGTCCTCTCCCCAGTCCTCTCCCCAGTCCCCCTAGTCCTCTCCCCAGTCCCCCTAGTCCTCTCCCCAGTCCCCCTAGTCCTCTCCCCAGTCCCCCTAGTCCTCTCCCCAGTCCTCTCCCCAGTCCCCCTAGTCCTCTCCCCAGTCCCCCTAGTCCTCTCCCCAGTCCCCCTAGTCCTCTCCCCAGCCCCCTAGTCCACTAGTCCTATCAAGATCATGATACCTCCTCATGCCCCTTGAGCCCATAACACCCCTGACAACTTCTCCACACAAAACACTCACACCTGTACCTGTACCAGGGAATACACTCACACCTGTACCTGTAGCAGGGAATACACTCACACCTGTACCTGTAGCAGGGAATACACTCACACCTGTACCAGGGAATACACTCACACCTGTATCTGTACCAGGGAATACACTCACACCTGTACCTGGGAATACACTCACACCTGTATCTGTACCAGGGAATACACTCACACCTGTACCAGGGAATACATTCACACCTGTACCTGTACCTGTAGCAGGGAATACACTCACACCTGTATCTGTACCAGGGAATACACTCACACCTGTACCAGGGAATACATTCACACCTGTACCTGTACCTGGGAATACACTCACACCTGTATCTGTACCAGGGAATACACTCACACCTGTATCTGTACCAGGGAATACACTCACACCTGTACCAGGGAATACATTCACACCTGTACCCGTACCTGTACCTGGGAATACACTCACACCTGTACCAGGGAATACACTCACACCTGTATCTGTACCAGGGAATACACTCACACCTGTACCTGGGAATACACTCACACCTGTACCAGGGAATACATTCACACCTGTACCTGTACCAGGGAATACACTCACACCTGTACCTGTACCAGGAAATACACTCACACCTGTACCAGGGAATACACTCACACCTGTACCAGGGAATACACTCACACCTGTAACAGGGAATACACTCACACCTGTACCTGTACCAGGGAATACACTCACACCTGTATCTGTACCAGGGAATACACTCACACCTGTACCTGTACCAGGGAATACACTCACACCTGTACCAGGGAATACACTCACACCTGTACCAGGGAATACACTCACACCTGTACCTGTACCAGGGAATACACTCACACCTGTACCTGTACCAGGGAATACACTCACACCTGTACCAGGGAATACACTGATTGTGCTAAGACTTACACAGGGGTTATTTATGGGAAGTTTATTGGAGGGATATTGCACTTTGTATTGCACTTTTTATGTCAAACTATGCAGTGTTTTGAATGCTCTAAACAGAATGTTGTTGTTTTCTATGACAATGACAAATAAATAAATATATTGAACATTGAACACTCACACCTGTACCTGTACCAGGGAATACACTCACACCTGTACCTGTACCAGGGAATACACTCACACCTGTACCAGGAAATACACTCACACCTGTACCATGGAATACACTCACACCTGTACCTGTACCAGGGAATACACTCACACCTGTACCAGGAAATACACTCACACCTGTACCAGGGAATACACTCACACCTGTACCTGTACCAGGGAATACACTCACACCTGTACCAGGAAATACACTCACACCTGTACCAGGGAATACACTCACACCTGTACCAGGAAATACACTCACACCTGTACCAGGGAATACACTCACACCTGTACCAGGGAATACACTCCTACCTGAATTGTCGTTGAGTGAATCCAAAAAAACTACATCAACCAACCTTGTTGCCTCCATCGTGCATGGCCCAGCCACTGCTCTTGAGCCCCAGTGCAGCCTGGGAGTTGGAGGCGTCCAGGCAGGTGACGGGGTGTCCATAGACACAGTGGAGGAGGCGCGGGTCGGCGTGCCGGGAGGACAGCGTGAACGCGCTGTCGTCGGCTGACAGGACAGCCAGGGGCTGCTCTCTCTGCCCTGGCACCAGCACCACACGCTCCACCTAACACACACACACACTTGGAATAAGTCTTCAATGTAGAAGTAGCTGCTGTAGTAGTAGCAGCTGAATGCTAACTGTGGCTAAATGCTAAATCCCCCAAGCTTGTGCTAGTAGTGGAACTCACAGGCTTGGGAAGCCGAGCCTGGACCAGGGTCCTCCAGTAGCCACGCTGGTCAGGCTGGTCCAGACGGACATCTACCCCACTGGCGGAGGCCAGGGTGGGGCTGTCTGGGCTCAGGGCCAGGGCGTGCACCCTCCCCACGCTCTGGTAGTGAAAGACAGGCTCCCCTCCAGTCTCAGCGCTCCACACCTCCACGCAGTCTACACAGGGGAAGGAGTATGGATAAGCACTGCGAACCAGGGAACCATAACTCTGTGTTAAATCAATAATGACAACATTTGAATATGTTTCAATGCCAGATGTAAAACAGGAACAACTTCTCTCAGAGAGTATCAATCCAGTCATATGGAAGAACACTATATTTATGTGTTCTAACAGTTTGAACCGGTCAGACTGACCGTCCAGGTAGGCGGCGGCGGCCAGGGTCCGGTTGACCTGGACGAGGGTGACCTGAGGCCTGGGAGCGGTGCTGCAGGCCAGGGAGCGAGGCCTCAGGTAGGAGGCTCCGCAGTCCCAGTGCAGCGTGTCCCACAGCCGGACGTCCCCCGAGGTGTACCTGAGGGACGCACACACACACACACACACACACGCATGAGTGTATTTACCTAACCCACCAACCTCTCTCTCTCTCCCCGGTGAGCGGGCTTGGGTTATAGCTCTGTGTGATGCCAATGGGACTTCCACAGACAGAATCACAACTCACACCCCCCCCCCCCCCCCCACCACCACCACCTCCAGCCCCTTTTCCCCCCTACACACTCTGAGCAGGCATCTGCTCCCCAGTCTGAGGTAGAGGGTGAGAGAAGGGGGGAGAGAGTGAGAGAGAGAGACACCAGCAGCCAGGGCGACGTCGGAGGCGGCGACACCCCAGCTGACATCAAGGCTGTCGTGATAACAGGAAGTCAACGAGAGGAAGCTCTTGCCTAACGCACCGTGTCCGTGCCAACAAACGACAGGCTACGTGTCAGCTGACATCACGACTTCAGACTTCATTCAAATGTGGGAGTCAGGTGGCTGAGCGGTGAAGGTATCGGGCTACTAATTCAAAGGTTGCCAGTTCAATTCCCGGTCATGCCAACTGACGTTGTGTCCTTGGGCAAGGCACTTCACCCTGCTTGCCTTGGGGGAATGTCCCTGTATTTACTGTAAGTCGCTCTGGATAAGAGCGTCTGCTAAATGACTAAATGTAAATGTAAATGTATCTCAGTGACGAGATAAACAAGGCTGAACAAGCCGAGGGGCTTTGCTGTGACCAGACAAAGGTCAAGCAGAGGCCGGAACACTGACAGAGGTCATTTAGGAGTGGAGCGAGTCAACGAGCATGGCCCGAGCAACATCGCCATGTCACTTCAGTCACCCTGCAGCTCAACTCCAGTTCAGGCAAATCTTACCCAGCCACCACAAAGTTGTCACAGGAACTGACATCACACAGTATTTTCCCCAGCTCAAACTGCAGCTGGCTGATGGATCCCACCCGGTTCTGCGGACAGGAATAAGAAACGTAGTTTTGTCACTGAAACCACAGATATCCCCATTTTTTTTAATTAACATACAACAACAAACATTTTCCCCTGACTGACACTAAAAAGCCCGTTGTTATCCTAGCATGCCTTAGCTAGCTTCCTTGGACTCACCTTCCAGTTAGAGCAGACCGTGTGGTCAGAGAGTTTGCAGTCTCGGAGGGTGCTCTTCCAGGAGGGGGAGTCGGACACGCTGGCCTCTCTGTGATAGCCCTCCTTCTGGCACAGCTTGTACCACAGCACACTGTCCTCTGCTAGACACCCCCACGCCTTGCTCACCTGCCCCGGGCATTGAAGTAAACGAAACGTTGGTGAGAACGTTCAGGTGAGAGAACAGAAACCGCTCTGGAACGGAGCGTTTTCAGTCTTTACCTGGGCGCATCGTCCAAGCTCAGTCCGGTTCAGGTAGCGGAATATCTTCAGCGCTAACTCGTACGGTAGCTCCACGTCAAAGAATGGAATGTCATTTACTTCATTCTGTAGAAAACAAAGTGTGTGTGTATTATGTATAATACCCAGATTAAATCCAAGGCACTATTTTATGAAACACTGTTACCTGATAATAGTTAGATGTGTGCGCAGTGATATGTGACTTGTGTGTAGAACTTAACGGTGAAGAGTAAAGCCACGTTAACTGGGGCGTCAGGTGGCTGAGCGGTGAGGGAAGCGGGCTAGTAATCTGAAGGTTGCCAGTTCGATTCCCGGCCGTGCCAAATGACGTTTTGTCCTTGGGCAAGGCACTTCACCCTACTTGCCTCGGGGAGAATGTCCCTGTACTTACTGTAAGTCACTCTGGATAAGAGCGTCTGCTAAATGACTAAATGTAAATGTTCCTGTATGGTTAACCATGAATTAATGCATCTTATTGCTTTTGTTATGGTAAATATACAACAGTATGTGTGGGGTGGGGGGTAGGTGGGTGGTGGTAAGAGGCGCTATACAGATAAAACAAGACTGCTCCTATAAGCGCAGTTCATAGTTAGACAACAACCTCGTTAATGTCATCCATCATAATCATCCTACCAGGTCTTGAATGAACTGGTCCACTAGTTTCTCGCTCTTCTTGACTTTGCTCTGTGGTTGTGTTGGCATAGAGTTTTTCTCACGCTGGGATTGCCTCTTCCTTCGCATCCTCTCCTCATGAATCCTGTCCATCAAAGGACTCGTCCGTCCATGCAGCAAGCCCTCAGCTATCGACACATACTGGGGCTGGTCCTTGGAAGTTTTGCCAGCGGAGGATGACAGCCCACCGTCGTTCCCCGGTAATGATGGCGACCTCGGGCTACTTTCCTTGATGCTGCTCCGTTGTGGAGATTCAGTGTAAGCATCATGCCTACCTGTTTCTGGTTGACTTCTGCTTTGAGAGAAATCTTCAAAATAACTATTTTTACAGTCCTTCCGACTTGGCTGAAGCTTATCTCTAGGCGCAGGGGAGTCCGAATGGTTGCTTTTACTCGTCAGTTCTTGCTTCCAACTCTCTCTAAAAGCTAACAATTCATCTTCCGCCATGATTTAGATGCAAACATAACAATACCAGCATTGATTTGAACGCAGCTTCTTGTAAACAGTAAATCCTTAGGTTGGGGATATTGCAAACATTGGAGAGTTTCTAAGTTACGCTGCTTGAAAACAACACTTAAAGAGACACATTAACCGAAGCAGTCCTAAAGCAAAAATAGTCCGACTTGGCTCCGTTTATAAATAACTTCGTTCCGCCTATTTAAATTCCGCAGTCTTTATTATAAGGGCAGCGTTTCCACATTTTGATTCATAGGCCTATGAATATTGTGCTTAAACAAATATAATAAGCGAGACACAAAAAACTTGAAAAGTCTTCAAATGTAAGGGCTGCTATGGTGGTGTTGCTGGTTGCACATTTCCGAAAAACTTTTCCCTCGAAAGCTATCCCATGTCTGATATTTCAATGATAGTGCTACAATGATTTAGGAAGTAGGGACATGAATTAAAATAATTTATTATATCTCAAAAAATGTCAAATTCAGTTGCATCACATTAATTCGGCATAACTACCTTTAAACATGGGTTAAACATTTAGAAATCTCCATGTTTGACCCAAATAGAAAGAATATCTATTGTTGTAAAGTTATTATGTCTTAAAAAGACATTATAACTATAATACATAGCGGCCCGAAAACATCACCATACCTCAAACGTGTTGACTTTCAGAACTACTGTGGTCTAAATTGTGAAACTCCCTTCGGAGGCCAGCAACGAGAGGAGCGTTTCAAGAGTTAATGATTATTTCTCTCTTTTGGGAAAAGATGATGTAAACCACCACACCATGTGACACTTTAATGAATAATACAGTACATAGCGAGAGAGGGAGAGAGAGAGAGAAAGAGAGAGAGAGAGAGAGAGAGAGAGAGAGAGAGAGAGAGAGAGAGAGAGAGAGAGAGAGAGAGAGAGAGAGAGAGAGAGAGAGAGAGAGAGAAAGAAAGAAGAGGGAAAAAGAGAGAGAGAGCCACAACAAGAGTTCAGATTTGATCCGGACAGCAAGGAGATCATATTCCAGGAGACTGAAGAGAGAGTGGACAGGGACATTAAACAACTCCCGTGGTTTGGTAAACATGTGCTGGCTGCCGATAGATCAGTCGTTATCTTTGACCGGCGACTCAGTCTGTGCCCAAGTACCATCACCGTGCTCCGTGACACAGGCAGCCGCTTTCCGACTGAGGCGGATCGGAGACCAGTTGGAGAAAAGCTGGACCATTGGGAACCGTAGATCGAAAGAGACCATGGAGTTACATGGACCGTTACACTTGAACAGCTTCGTGCACACAGCAATACACATCACTGTCCTCATCCTCTGCATGACAAAGCGACACCTGTAGGCGCAAGTTCTCACGACGGTGAAACCAGCAACAGGTACGCATTACAGGTGTTCAGGATATAGGCTAAAGACTGTCTGCACACTGGAGTAATACAGTATATTGCATTGCAATGGTCTGGTCTGGAAGAGATTTGGTGTTGGCTTGTTGGTAGATTATGTTTTATAGTGAAAGCAAAATGCTTCAATAAAAACGGATTTATTCATGTACATTGAAACTCTTAAAAACATTGATCCAACACAGATGGCGCCTTCAGCATTCCATCCCGGAGACGTGGGGGTGTCCGAATATTTGGATCAGGACAAAGAGCTGCTGTCCAGCGGGCTATGGTGCACTCACCTGGAGACAGAACTGCTTCAGGCATCGGGAGAAATCCGTTTGGGAGCAAGAAATAATCTTTGAACTATTCCTTTGTCAAGCAAACGACGATAGTGCTTTGACAGAGGTGAGACTGGCCCAATATTTAATTCACTTACTGTCATTGGATGATGACGGCATGGTTTGGGTGTGAAACAATGTTGACAAATTGTACTCAAATCAGTCGAGCCACTCACGCATTAAGGCTAGCTCCTTCTCTAGGTGATGTCATTGTCCCCAGACGTCCGCGAGGGGAAAATCTTACGAGTAAAGCCTTGGCACGCAACTCTAAAGGCCACTTGACTGAAAAATTCTATATTGATTTAATATAAATAACTGTATTTTGCGCATTTCTTGCAGATGCCTTTCTGTACTTCTGTGCTCATAGAAGAAATCTACGCGTTGCATAAGATACTCTGATCAGTCTGAGAATGTGAATGCGTGTAAAACTCGTCTGATTATTAGGCTGCATTATCCTTTTCCTCAGATAGGGCCTACATGGTGATTGTCAAACAAATATTGGCAATGGGGGCAGAAATCATTAACTTTGTAACATTTGGGACATTTTGTAAGAAGCTTGAGATTGTAATTTGATGGCAGTGTTATGGCAGATATTAATGAGAAGTGAGAGTTGTACATAAAATGGCATGCTGTCCATGTTTTCTGTATAAGCTGGTATCATACTGTTGCACAACTTGCAGTTGTGTATGTATTTTATATACCCATTTGTTATTTATAACTTTTGAAAAAAACATTGTGCATATATAGTGCACTCTAGATAATAAAATGTTCCCAAAATGTTTCTGCAATTGTGCTTGTTACACAAATGAAAACATACATGACAACATGGCAAAATGCAATGGTTTAATTAAAGTAAAAGTAACAATTCTTTAGACACTCCAATCACGTCAGCTAACTCCTAATAAGTTGTGCTCTTAACAGCCAGTCACGTCCGTATTCCCAGCAATTACCCATTATTTGGATATGCTTCCATCCTAAAGGTGAACAAGAATGATATATCTACACTGAGGTGACCCTACTTAGTATGAAACATGATTATTACACATTTAGGATAAAATGTTGCTGAAATGTAACACCTAGAATAGGCTGTACAGACTTGCGAGGTGCTTGCGTTTGTATGTGTGCGTATGCGGGAGTGTGTGTGTGTGTGTGTCGCTAGTAGATCTGAAAGTGTGCGGAGGTGGTGCCGTCCTTCCAGCAGCGCAGGGTCTCCGTCACCGAGGAACGACAGAGGGGACAAGCTCTCTCCCTATCGAACCACAGGCACAAACACTCCTCGCAGAACACGTGCTGAGGAAACACACACACACACACAAACAGGTTAACCAATTCTTGTGCCAACTCACTTTCGAATACAGCAGATCATTCGTCAAACATTCCTCAGCCAGCTCACCTGACAGTGGAGAACCAGTGGCTCCCGGAAGTCAGCCTGACAGATGGCACACACGTCTCCAGCCTCACTGCACTGCTGACTGCTAGCCCTCAGACCATAGCTCTGACCGGGAGAAAGAGACGCCGCAGAGAGACACAGGGAGACAGAGAGACCGAGAGAGAGGCAGAGAGACAGAGAGGGAGACAGAGAGGGAGGCAGAGAGACACAGGGAGACAGAGAGGGAGGCAGAGAGACACAGGGAGACACAGGGAGAGACAGAGAGACACAAGGAGACAGAGAGGGAGACAGAGAGAGACACAGGGAGACAGAGAGAGAGACAGAGAGGGAGACAAAGAGACAGGCAGAGAGACACAGGGAGACCGAGAGAGACAGGAAGAGACACCGAGAAAGCGAGAGAGGAAAGAGACAAAGTGACAGAGACTCAAAGAGGACGAGAGAAGCAGAGCGAACGAGAGGGAGACAACAGGGTAACGATTACACGCTGCGAGTGAGCGGCGTACTTCCCCCCCAGAGTGCCGTGGGGGCGACGGAGCCAGAGTAGAGACACCCTACCTGGGAGCTGCACAGCACGGCCAGGGCCTTGCAGAGGGACGACACACGCCCGCAGAGATCAAAGGACTACGAGACAACAGCAGAACACACGTACACACTTTTCATTACCGCAGTGACTTACGTCAGCAGTACCGACTTTTTAAACATTTTGTCATGTGGTTTTGGCTGTTGGCGTCATAACCCCATCCACCACATCCTTTTGACTGGGTGACTCTGAGGAAGGCTCTACTCTGACACACTGACCAACCGCCACCCTCCTCTCAAAATGAGTAGTGAGTCTGATCAGGATGTCTTGCTCACCCACCTGTTTTACGGTTCTTTTCCACAAATTAGTGAACTCTTCCACATACGCACGCACACGCAAGCAAACACACACACACACACACTTACACAAACTGTAAACATGCGCTTGGAACCCCAATGTCAACAGAAACGGTTTCAAAGATGGTAGAAAACTAACCAGGGTTGAGACATCAGCAAAACTCCACATCACAGAGCCTGTAGGTGCACATCTGTTTGTAACAGACCGTACCAGCGTCATCCAATTAGAACTGTGCAATTCTGATCCTTGATTATCGGCACTATTTCCACATGCACTAGCCATACCGCACTTTGTCTAAAAGGGTGATGGATACACGTTTATGTAATTCCCGGGATTCTAAGCGGGGCTCCTTACTTTACACAGGCTGTATATGATGATGAGCATGGCCTCCAGGAAGTAGCTGTTGGTTGGCTCCTCCCCCAGGAAGTAGCGACACCACAGCTGGATGGGAACCAGGGCCCGGAACAGCTGACTGAGCTCCTCCATCAGCAGGTACACCTTACCCTGGGCATACACACACACACACACACAAACAAACACACGTACACACACAGACCCACCCCAGCACATACATAAGCACACATATACACGCACACACGCACACGGACACAGAAACACACTCACAGTTAGTCAGACTTCATTAACAAACATCAATACAGTAACGACCGTCGAGAAATAACAAAACAAAGAGTGAACAGAATGTTGATTCTCTACTCTATCTCTTCATCTCCAGGCCGTCCTAACAAACGACTCTTGCTATGCACCAGCCCAGTCTGGACACAGTCTCTGGAAGGTTCTCTAGCTTCACCAGCAGTGAGACAAGAGACAGCTCAACTGGACTTCCAGCCTTCCACCCGGCGTGCCTCCCGACCCAACATGGCCGCCGTCCAGGCCTCAGCCTCCGCCCAGGCACGCTGTCGGGGAAACGCTTTGCCCACCTGCTCCCCACACAACTCAGCCCTGGCATGGCGCGGGCACACACAGAGCAGTCTCCACAAGCCAGGCTTCCTCCCCCGTCCCCTGAGGCAGGGAGGCAGGAAGGAAGGGAGGCAGGCTCCACTGAGAACCTGGAGCTCCCTGCGCCGCTAACGACGATCCAAGAGCCAGAGGTTAGCGAAACAAGACGGCCCAGAGCGAGAGTTGGGATTCCCTGTGGCCCCCGCCAGCCCCCAGCATCCACGCTGTCTTCCTGGGTACAAGCTGACAGTGATGGATGAGCTTCAGCGCAGACCAGAGGAGGGGGAGGGTAGGGGGTCTCCACTAACAGGCTATTCATCTTCCCCCACCCAACCGCCCCCGCATCGCGCAAAACACCCCACTCCATACACGCGTGTGGAACCAACAAGCTGGATACAAGCCAACCGCTTCCTGTGCACCACTTCCTGCTTGGCGGGCTTTCATTAGCGCCGTCGACCTCGTGGCTCCTGACTTGCTGCCAGCCGGCGGTGAGGCCAGGCTGTCACCAGGCCCGGCACGGATCGCTCTGTGGCAGGAGCGCGTTCTCATTTTTGCTCCACTTCCAGGTGGAGCTGTAGGCTATTAAAACGACATTTCCCTGGAGCCATAGACTATTAAGACTACATTTCCCTGGAGTGGAACATCACTAGTGGGGGCCAAAATGAGCAAAGGAAGGATTCGTGATGTTAAAAGAAAAAGCTAAGTTGAGCTAACGCGGCGCAGGCTAATGTACCTGGTGGCCAGCCTGAGAACTGCAGCATGCCGTGCCATGCTACACTATTACTTGCGCCTGACCAGACTTGCAGTTTATGGCTCATGTGAGATCATTAGACAGTCCTCCGCTGGATGCAGTAATGAGACGGAATGGCTGACTGTGCAGCCATGACATCATCGGGGGTGAAAGAGGGGCCACCAGGGTTCAATTCAGGTTGGGGGGGGGGGGTGGGTGGGGGGGTGGAGGGGGGACTAGCAGGGTTAAGTCCAGGTTGGGGGTAGAGGGGGGACTAGCAGGGTTCAGTCCAGGGAGGGGGGGGTGGACTACCAGGGTCTACTACCAGCACACCTAAAGTGTGGGCACTGGACATGCCACAGAGGTCAAGTACAAGGTGGAGGTGAAGGGATGGTTAGTGGAGTCAGGGATGGCCAGAGCATCAGCAGCAACCGGATTGTGTGATGTGCATGCGTATGTGTGGGGTGGTGAGCAGTAATGGGCTAGCCCCAGGGAGGGATGACCTCACCCCCTGCACCCCCCAGGGAGAAATGAGCTCAGAGGCAGGCTCTTCTCTGATTGGTCTGTTTATCAGCGGAAAATCTAATCCAAATCGCACTCTGTGACCCCCCCCAGGACGAGAGCTAAACCTTTACGCAGATTCAACACCTAAACATTGGGTCACACACACACACACACAAACACCTTAGGCCACACAAAACCTGTCTACAAACAACAACACACATACACAAACTGTGACCCTCAAGCAGATAAAACCCTATGAATATAAAACAGCCAACCCGGTTTGCTACTACCCTAGGATCCCCCCCCTCCAGAATTTCAGAAAAACTCTGAACATGGAACACTGTGAGATTCTTCCATCAGGCTGCACACGTGCACAGATGAATGATCCTCCTCATCATCATCATCATCATCATCATAACCTTTTCTGCATGCAAATCTGCGGAAGAGGTAGGAGAGAGAGTGAAGAGATATAAGAGAGAAAGAGATTGGAAAGGTAGAGACAGAAAGAAAGCGAGAGAGACAGAAAGGAAATAGGAAGTGAGAATGAGAGTGAGAGTGAGAGAGAGAGATATGCTCTAACCCTTGATTTGAAAGCCAGGAAGATTTTGGGCAGAAACAGGATGAAGCATTTCAGGCCAATGGTGAAGAACTTCAGGATAAAATCAGTGATGCCCACGGCCCAGATTAGACTGAAGAAGTCAAAGTTGTTGATGTTGGGCTTTGCAAACATGAGGCTAGGGGCAAAGAAAGAAAGAACACCATCTTAGTTATGGGATAACCAGCAAAACCACAGTTTTGAAAAGGCAGCAAGTAATTGAGGAATGGTATGTTCAGTCAGTTCACATACTTAGACAAACAAGCATACTGTGTAAGTCACTACAGATGAAAACATCTTCTAAATGACCAAAATGTAAATGTAAACAGATGAACAGAAAAACAAAGAATAACAATAAGGCTAAACTTCAACATAACAGGAAAGGTCAAATGATAAATGGATACTGCATACTCACAGAATAAGAGGGCACATTGCAACAGACACCTAAGGAATGTGGAAATAATAAAGGCTACATGAACTCAAAGACAAAACTGAAAAGAAAATATGCGACATAAAATGTGGAAGGATAGACAGATGCAAAACAAACCAGAGGGGCACAGACCACATTGCTGCCCTGAGGACCTGACAATGGGTCCAAATCAAACTACAAATCCATGATTCTCTACCTGTTGTACAGCTCCTCGGTGCTGAAGGTGTAGTACACATAAACAATGTTCCCAGCCAGGAAGATCTGGATCCAGACCGTCATCAACACTGACCTCTCCTCCTGAACACAAAACACCCCCCCGTTTTACACAGCGTGACAGCTTGGAATCTCCACACAGAAACACTGGAAGCTTGGTTTCATTTACCCGGAGAGACACCTGGTGTTTGAAGCTTGAGTTAGCGAAGGCGAACGTGCTGGCCATGCCAACACACACAGCGATCCCTGCCGAAGATAAGAGAGTTTTCACACACCGGGCCGCAGTTATCAAACATTGCGCCGGCTAACAAAGGAATCGTATAGACGTGCCCTGTTACCCAGCTTGTGTTGGAAGCAGACTTTAGCAAGGAGGATGAGGAGGAAAGGGAAGCCCCTCTGGAGCCAGGTGACCACCGCCTTCAGCTCCGACAGCGCCGGAGCTGGGGTGGAGGGGTCGTCGGAGGCCTCCTCCCTGCCCCCATGCCTCTCCCCGGGCCCCGCCGAGGTGGAGTGGAGCAGGGAGGAGCGATGCTGGAAGGGGTGGTGGTGGTGGTTGTGGTGGGGCGGGGGCCGCGGCAGGTAGGGAGCCACCTCGGAGCGGCCGCCCTCCTCCCTGGACGAGGCAGTCATCTGGATGAAGACCTCCGGGGAGGAGGCCAGGACCAGGCCGGCCGCCTGGAGGGAAGCGGAGGGGACGGAGGGGACCCCCACCAGGGTGAACAGCTGCTGAGAGGAGGGGGAAGGGTCGGGCTTCAGGCAGTCAAACACACCACCCTCGTCCAGGCTGCTCTCAGATCCCAGGGTCTGGCTACGACTTCTGCAGGGTCAGGTTTTGGGAGGAGCGGACATTTACAGTAGGCCTATGCAGTCTCCACGGAGTGTTTGGCTTCATTACACATGATTAAGTACGTGGTGCACCAGCACACAGGCAGCATGCGTGTTCCCACCTTTCAGGGGGCATTCCCTCCGTGTTGCTGCTGTGTCTCCTCTGCATGGCATCCAGCTCATTCCGGAATCATCCTGTCATATCGGTAAAGGGAAAACACGGTAGACGTTTTGAATTAACACGCACCTTTGCTAGGCACTTCGCATAATAACGGACAGGCCAGGGGAGGGGTAGTGCAGAATCAGCCATTACAGCATAATAAGAAAACATAAATAAAGATCACATTATATGTTTTTGATACAAACGTATTTAAATGTATAATTTTAATTATTTGATTCACCTGAATCATATATTTATCGTCGTTTCCTTCTTCTGTTTATGGAGGCATTTATAGCAGTATACGGGCTGACTCGATGAGGATGCTTTTCCGGTATGACGACACCGAGACGTGCTTATTGACCAATCAGCGTCTACATTTCTACTGCACCATATCCGTGTTTGGACATCTGTTTCGACTGTGGACGGAACGATAAATATCAGAAAATTTCATTGGGGTTCATTTAACAAGAAATTCAGCTTGCTGCAATGCCTGTGGGACATATAATTGTGTGGTAACGTGCTCTTAGACCTATAGTAGCTCTAATTTGTTAGCCAGTGAGTGACCATTAGCTAGTGTTAGCTAGCAATCACAGGCTAGTAGTGTAACAAAGCAGTCCTTGTTATCAGAAAAATGGGTTAGCCTCTCTAGCTAAGGATTTGCGGTGCGATGCATTAAGCCTATTTTTCCAAATAAATACATCTGCATAGCTGTCCCTAACAACATACGTTGTCACAAAAATCTTAGCCAACTAGTGATCATTAGCCTCATTACTAGTACAGTGGTTGTGGTTGTGGAAGTGGGTGGTCTCAAGACTAACCCTACACCGCCATGCCATGGTGCTACGTCGGCTGCTAAGAAAACGCTGGGTTTTAGGGGTCGTTTTTGGACTTTCCCTCATCTACTTCCTAACTAGCACCTTGAAGCAGGTGATTATCAACACTGTTGACCCTTTGTGTTTGACCATGCCACGGTGTGAGGATGCAGTGAGTAGAGATGCTGTCTCGTATCACCGTGCAGGAGGAGAGGACCATACGGGACCGCACTCTCCTGGAGGCGAGGGACCCGGACCACCGCATCCCATGGAAGGTCCGCTTTAACCTGGGTAACAGCAGCCGGCAGATCACCCAGTGCAGGAACTCCATCCAGGGCAAAAATCTGCTCACAGATGAATTAGGTGAGTGAATACGTTATATTAGTTTACCTGGCCATTATATACAGTAGCCCTAGGTCCTGACCTACATATATGCAAGGTCATATATGTAGGTCAATATATGCATTTCAACATATGATTTTTTTTTTTTTTTAAAGCAACCTGTTAGCCTAAATAAAGATCCAACCCCATGAACATCTTCCAGGTTATGTGTGCGAGAGGAAGGACCTGCTGGTGAACGGTTGCTGCAACGTGTTTGCTCCCAACTCCAGACAGTACCTGTGTAAAAGCTGCCTGGCAAACGGCTGCTGCAACATCTACGAGTTCTGTGTGTCGTGCTGCCTGCAGCCAGACAAGGTAGTTATGACAACCCTGGCAAAACCTCGCATGAACCTACACACCCGTAGGCCAACAAGTCAGCAACGGTTTAACATCCACATGTGTTGAACGTAGCATGGCAAGACTTTTCCATAAACGGCCGACGGTGTGACGGGTATCCACCTTAGTTTTTGCTCATTTGTAGGTGTCAGTGCTAGGGAACAGATCGTGTTACTTGATATATTGGAGGTTTTGCATACCCCGTTTCAAAAGAGTTGCACGTTGAGTCATTCGTGAATTTTGACCTTTTACATTACATTTAGTCATTTAGCAGACGCTCTTATCCAGAGCGACTTACAGTAAGTACAGGGACATTCCCCCCGAAGCAAGTAGGGTGAAGTGCCTTGCCCAAGGACACAACGTCATTTGGCACGGCTGGGAATCGAACTGGTAACCTTCAGATTACTAGCCCGACTCCCTCACCGCTCAGCCATCTGACTCCCTACCTTTTCTTGTGAATTGTACCCAATTCTCAGTGAAGTCATCGAGGAACGACAGATAGCATCTCTTCTCTCTCTTCTAATCTCCCGCCTCTCTTTCCCTTCCACTCTAATCTCATCCCCTCGCCACCGTCTCTGCTCTCCACCCTTACCGGCGCTCTCATCCGCTCTCTCTTCTACGCCGTCCTCGTGTCTTCTAACCTCCCTCCTTATCTCCCATCTCCGCTCTTCAGCAACCTCTGTTGGAGCGCTTCCTGAACAGGGCTTCCGACGGCTTCCAGAACCTCTTCACCGCGGTGGAGGACCACTTCGAGCTCTGCCTGGCCAAGTGCCGCACGTCCTCTCAGGTACAGCGCACCGCGGCCCCCCGGACCCACACGGGCCCGTTCACATCTCAGGGGTGTTCGAGCAGGCGCTAATGATTTCGCCTCGAACCCCTCACGAGGCCTTGTTGTTGCAAAGTGTCAAATCCATTTTTTTTTCCACACAGCTTTGACGGTTACTTTGCAAACAAATCACTCCCGAAAACAGTCTCAAATAAAATCTCGGACAAACCCTTTTTTCCCGCTGGCAGTATGATCCCATATGTCACTTGCTCATACACAACATTTTTGAAGTCCTCTTTATAAAACCATCTTATGTTTGTGCCTGATCTCCTTCTTGACCCACCAGAGTGTTCAACATGAAAACACCTACCGCAATCCACAAGCAAAGTACTGCTATGGAGAAAGCCCACCTGAACTCCTTCCTGTGTGAGACGAAGCACTCCTGGACTGAGGAGAGGAAGTGATCGGAGGGGTCACCTGACCGACTGACACTAAAAAGAGGAAGCAGCTGGAACCCTTTCCAAGAAAAGACAAATATGTGTTTGGAATGTTTACACTTCATAAGCGCATGAACGCTCTCAAAACCTCATCGTCGGTGGTCGTCACGTGTCATGTTCCGTAGCTCGTCGTCAAGGATCAACCTCAGACACGCTCCATGTCGTAGTAACGGTGCTACTGGCGCAGACGTCAACCCTGGCCCACAGACAGATGGTGTCAGATATCGTCCTGGTGGTGACGATGTCCACGCAGCAAAGAAGCAGTCATGGTTTTATGTTTGTAGGCGTGCGGGTTGACGACTGTTTAATAAAGTTCCAGACTGTGAATTGAATGAGCTTGTAACAGTTTCTCTCGGATGGCCTGAGGACAATGACAGTTATTTTATTAAAGTTGTTGTAGTCTTGTTTTTCTAATCTTTTTTCTAGACTTGTTTTCTGTTGAATGTTATTATTTTATTGTACCTGACTCCTAATGGATAGTTTACAGTAATATGAGTTTGGTAAAAAAAAATAAAGTAAAAAAGCTCAGATGCTTTTTATGAGATATGCATCTTCCTCACATTAAACAAAAAGACTTCTATCAGAGCTCCCAAGTTTGTGTGTTTTAATATAATATTAATTGGACCTAGCTTGGGTTGAAGTGTCTGCTGGGAATAACATGGAGGCAACATTTATCTTCTGGGCTGTGACGTCGACTCTCCTAGCGCTGACGTGAGTGACAGTTTCATCTGCTTTCCCCTTCTCTGTCCACCTGACAATCTATTACACTGAGGAGAGAAGGGCCCGGAACCCCACCAGAGAGGCCCCCCCGAAGAGCGCTGACGAGGCCCGGCCACATGCCCATCCCTCGCCTGGGAAGCACGGCCGCAGCACAACAATTAATCATTCTGATGGCTGAGAAAACAAAGTGTGTCTTGTAATTATAGAATATATTAAGGCTCGTCCTAATTTTCCTTTTTGACAATTTGATTAATGACTGTCAACTGGGACCCGAGCACTTACAGTGTGAACAGCTTAACTGGGTAGAATCCAAACCTGTCATGTAGTCAACAGAGGTCTCTAGAATGCAGTTTAATCTATGTTTGGAAGTGTTGAAATGTGAAGATTGATAAACCACTTGGTAATGTATGGCGAATTAGATATAACAGATGCAGATAATTTTGTTGGCAAAAGCCTTTATTTGCATGAAAAACTATAATGTACATACAGTATAAATATAGAAATTGTTATATACTTATAAATTAGATTAAATATGCAAATGTTTTAAAAATACATTTAGAATAATTTCATACATTTTGGTTTTCTCCTTTACCCGAATACAGTTTATCTGTACCTTTAGACTACAAATAAACATCTGGGTTGATTTATATTTCTATGTACTGTATGACAGAAAATTACAAACACTTAGGCACTAAGTAGGAGGTTGTTGTCAAGTTGATAAATTCCTACCTCCATATATTGTGTAACTTTTAAGTACCTGTGGCTTTGTGTTGCAAAAACAATTTTCTCTCCTCCAAAAGCACTTGATTTGGCAGCTTCCCCCGTATGATGGGTGGAACTTTTTTTCCCAACCATCCTAGGAAGTCTCTGGAAGCTTCCAACAGAGTGTGTCCCCACAGCTTCCTCTGGAAGTAGTCAGGGGGCATCTTGAGGGGGGGTAGATTCTGGGAGCACTGCCCCCCCAGGACTGTCTTCATGCACATCTGGAGATTGGCCACTGTGTGAATACAGTCAGAGAAAAGCTGGTGAAGAGCAGTGTTGTCAGGGTTCAGATCGCTGGCCTGGTCCTTCAGGATGTCCTTCAAGGCCTCCACCATGAAGAGGAGACCACACTGAACTCTGTCCCCCAGATAGGAGGAGTTCTTTGGGACGCCGAGGACCGGGAAGCCTGGGGGCCAAGCAGGGAGGTTGTACCCATTGGCTTTCTCCTGGGGGGGACAGTACACACATACTGACGCGTGAGGTGAGATACGGTTAGCAAAGGGTTCCTTGTATGACTATAGGATGAGGTAGGTGTTCCCTGGTGATGCTCTAGTCTATGGAGTCTTGTTGGTCATCTCAGATAGAAGACAGTAAAGTTAAACCTTCTTCAACCCGTTTAGACTAGAGTGCCCAAACTCACTGAATAATAATCAGTCTAAAATGTCTACACCAGAATGGAGAGCGGAACCGGCATTTTCCTTCCGTTTCCTGGACTGAAACAGCAAGGTTGTGTTATGTTGTGTAGAGCACTCGTCATTGTTGACAGTAGCAAACTCACAAAGGTGGTCAAGGAGTCCATGACCATCTTCTTGGCCAGACTGGTCAGCTCTTGGGCTGAGCAGACTCTGACCGTGGCATCCAAACTGACCGTTTTCATCACCCAGAAACTGAGAAAGAACAGACATCCTGCAAACACCAGTTTCATACACATACGTATATTTAGTAAAACAGGCACTCTGTCACTGCCCCAGGAACACCCCAAACATTACAATCATGGTGAGTCTGAGAATATTGACAAGCAGGAATGTAAGATGCAAAATATCAGGAATATAGGAATGTAAAATATGTAGGACTTGTATGTCCTCAGAGCAATTTGTCCTCAGAGCAATTGTGGCAGCATATGGTTTTGTAAAACATAAAAACTGTTAAAACGATTCCAACATTCAGTTAAAGTTTTACTGTTAAAATGTGAAAATCTGTCCAAATGAAACAAATTGCATGAAATTACCTGCAGGTTTCATTATCGGATATGATGTACAAGCCTTCAATTTCCTATAAACACCATGAACACAACCAACAACCAAGACAATCCTTCTCATCTTAACAGAACAGGAAACTTATATACTCACACACTGGCCAGTCGGAGAGTATGAAGACAATATCAGCTTCCTTCATCTATTTTCTTATTTTGACACACGTCAAAGGAAAAATCATCAAGATTAGTTTCTTCAAAATTGACTTGTTGATTGCCAGTGATTAACTGGCATTGATGTATTACAGTTTTTCTCGATTGGTTACACACATTTTCTGAATGCATACCTCATACTCTCCGAACTCTACACACAAATCAAAAAAACACACACACAATGGGCAAAACCCCTCACTTCTCCTGCAAAATTAAACTTAACATTCAAAACAATGTTATTTAATCTCAACATGGTATTTTGTTTTCAAATGACAAACACAAACCATCATATGAATAGACATTTATAAGAACCATTCGAACACTTATGTGCTCAATGTAAAACACTATGATGAATGGAAAACACTTCTTCTTCATTCCTCATAGTGAGTTAGGCCTTTTTTTTTCAGTGTTACACTTACTACAGACAGTACATACATAAGTGTGTTGTAAAATATTTGAAAATATTGTTTTTATACTCAGAACACAGAAATACACGGTAACAAATATATTTTACGTATTTTTCCCAGAAAAACAATGTACACACTGTACATCCCAACCAACACAAAGTTGCACATACAGTGGTCTACATACAAAACAACAGAATAATTTACTGAAATTTGAGTGTAAAGCAGGAGTTGTGCTTGTAGTTTAGCAGAATTGGTTCATGGGGTTGGTGCATGAGTTACATGTTGTGGTCATTGTGTCTCAAGTACCATTATTTGTGTGTAAACAATTGAGAAAAACTGTAATAAGCAAAAGAACAACTTATCTGCATTGGATGCATTGATGTGTGAGATAAGGGTAATGACATCATCTAAGCTTCCTCTCTGACTTCTCAGTGATGTAAAGTGGAGAACCACAGATGTACACGGGGAGGGGGGGGGGGACACAGAGAAATACGGATTTATGCTAGTCTTGAACCTCAATTTAGACCTTTTAGTTTGATCAGAAATTGTTCACAAGATAATGATGCAGCCTATTATTTAGGCACACACTATATGTTGGTTTGACCTGTGCACATTCAACACCTAGAAGAATGAGTCAGTTGGCTGAGCGGTGAGGGAGTCGGGCTAGTAATCCGAAGGTTGCCAGTTCGATTCCCGGTCATGCCAACTGATGTTGTGTCCTTGGGCAAGGCACTTCACCCTACTTGCCTCGGGGGAATGTCCCTGTACTTACTGTAAGTCGCTCTGGATAAGAGCGTCTGCTAAATCTGAAATCTGAACACCTGACAAAGACAATAGCTTGTTACGTTTCCGAATTTTTTTTATTAAATAGAAAAATTGGTACAAATAAATATTGTCTTATACATCTGAAGAAAAAGGAATTCAAGATCTGTCTTGTAATGAATCTTATTTACAACAGATTATGATACTGCTGAATCCAATTTATGGTCCACTAACTTGTTCTGTTAAATATATTAAATATATAAATATAACATGAGCTAAAAAATAAATGGCGTACAATGTCTTATCTCCATTGATTAGCTGTTTTCTCTGAAAACAGTAACCAGTGCCAACAACTACAAAATAAATCTAAATGACGTTTCACCTAAGATGAACCAACATGCTCAGTCAGTTAGCATGTTTCGGCACTAACAACAAGTGGACCGTTGTGTCGGCACTCTTCGGCGATTTCGTTTTTTACAGACATCCGTCATTTTCAGACTTTGAACAATGGGATTTCCCTCCTTCAGGAGGTTTTTTATCCGGTACAAAACACCCCCCCCATATATCTTTTTCGCATGGTCGCTGTCGTTGATCACCTTTGAGAGGTTGAGAGGTTGTTCAAATGTGATGGATGGCGCTGCTCTGATCATGTTTCCAGAGGTACGAAACATAGTTCCGTTTAAATCCTTCAGCTTTTCCCGGAGATCGTTCGGGTATGACAAGTCCTTGTGGTTGTGCCGGACCTCGACAAGGTGGTAGTTGTAAAAGGTGTTCCACCAGTAGAGGCTCTTCAGTGTCTCCTTGATGTCAGAGACATCGATGACATGCTTGGGGATGTCCTGGCAATTCTCTTCAGTTGACGGCGAGAGGTTGAAAACGGTCTCCTGAGGTCAACGAGAGGAAGAAAGGAGAGGAACGGGTGAGGCCGTTATCATGGACAGTGTGGAACAGGTGGATGGATCGAATCATCGTCTTCAGATTCAATGTGTTAATTAAGTAAAAGGGAAGCTTTCTGTTGGAAGCAGTTGTTTCACATGTGAAGGATTCTCACCAAGTTTGTATGGATAATGGAGTCATATACTGCACGTTTGTTTGGATAATAGAGTCATATACTGCACTGTCAGCATTCCTTCCTTTGAGTCTTTGAAACAGTATGGGCCAGCGCTTTGCGTGCAAGGAAGGCACATTACAAATTGTATTATTATTATTATTATGTGGGGACCAATTTGACTTGGAATACTTCTGAATAAGTCACCAGCCAAAGCCACAGCCATCTAACCATCTCAGTTACACAAGGATAAACATTGCTAAGCAGAGATTAGGGTAGACTTTATGCCCCCATGCAGAGAGATCACGAAGGTTACACACACATTTCCCGGATACTCACATATGCTTCGAGGCTTGAACTTGCTTGATGCT
Organism: Osmerus mordax; assembly: GCF_038355195.1. Lineage (NCBI taxonomy): Eukaryota > Metazoa > Chordata > Actinopteri > Osmeriformes > Osmeridae > Osmerus > Osmerus mordax. The sequence continues at coordinate 3,623,855 of NC_090073.1, read as the reverse complement.
CTGCTAATTTATACAGGTTTTTCAGACTGCCCAGACAGCTGTTATTTGTCTCTCCCAAGAGGCTGAGAGCTAGCAGAATGGAGAGCACCACTGCAGAGAGATATCAGAGATACTTCAGGGAGACAGAAGCAATTTGACAAACATGCTAGAAAATCAGAATGTACACACAGCCCTGAGTGAACTTAACAGCTTTTTAGATTCGATATCAAACGACATGCAGGGCAAAGTACTTGATCATTTTGTTTCATGCAAATGTACCACATTTCTATTCTTGAATTTAAAAGTCATCTTCTGAACAGTCACGTGAGAATCATAGTGCATACAACATTATAAAAAAGCATAAAGGAACATTTTCACATGGAGAAACGTCTCAATATATTAAAGAATCACAGTATTGAGGCTAATTTATGAGGGCAAGTCATTCCTGTTTTGTTTCTAGTCCCAGTATTTCTGACCCATGAGATTAGTCTGTGTTCTTACCGAGGTGTCTGGTAGATACTCCTTGCTGGTAGATCATGGTGAGGCAGGTGTTGATCGTCTCAACAAAAACTCAGCATTTATTATATTCTTATCTACCATCAAAAATTGATCAGCTGATAAGTTTAGTCGGAAATGGGTAATTTCCTCATCTAAATTTCCACCCACCAGAGAACACAGTCAAGTGTTCACTTGTGAACACCAACTAAAACAGAATTATGGAAGAGTTGTCACATTGAGATTGCATCCGTCACAGCATGACACTATACATTCTCAACTCTCCACTAGCCTAATATAATCTAACCGCCCATGTCAAGTGATCTGGAAGGAAAGTGGATGCTTGATCATGACCATCTCATGATGTAAGAGAATTTTCCTAAAAGGATATTTTAAACCTCTTACTCCTTCTGTTGCAGTGTCAGATGATGGACGGACGCATACCAAAAACATCCCTGGACTCTTAGTTAGTTAGTCAGCCATCATGAATCCTTTAGTACAATGACAAGTTTATTAGAAGTGCTTTCCCAAACATTCTGCAATTGCAATGGTGTTTATGATGACCAAATACAGAAACTTTTAAATCCATAATCTTTATTGAATAAAGCAGCACATTCGAAATTATTAGACAAAATACTTTTTGTAATTGTACAAAAAAAGTAATTGTACCAAACAAAATAGCACTGCTAATGATATTAGTGAGTAGTTAAACCGAACAAAACTTCTTGTAGAGCTACAATGTGCAAATCAAAAACAGTTGAAATAAGACATATAGTGTTGTTGACCTCAAAATGACAATAAAATGTTCAGAAATGTTGACTCTTAAAAAAATGGAGAAGTGCCTCTCACTAGCTGGCCTCATATTTAGTAATACTTTTGCGTTTTATTGTTGTACATCAAATCATTTGTATTCTCAGTGTAAAAAAGAATAATCTACTTCTAAATACTTCAAAAGCCTCAATAAATTCAACAGGAATACTTTTGGCTGAACCAAAATAACAATTCGTTTGAGTAGCTTGAGAGTTCAATATTTAGTGAACATTTGGAAGACAAGGCCTCCTCTCCAGAGTTTTAATAGGAAATCACCTCGGACCTTTGACACAAAGGGGGTGTGCTCTCACACACACAGCATTAGAATACCCCCTCCAGGGGAACACTGGATACCGTGTGTTTAACACGAAGAAGAAAAAAAAAAACGGATTTCCAGCTTCTAAATTTTAAGTCCTTGTTGAACTATGCGTTTAATAGAAGGACCCTCCTTCTAGGAATACACTCCTTTGGAGAAGTGATGGTGGTCATGGCAACACGTTCATGGTTAATACTGCTGGCGGAGCAGCGCTAGTAGTCTAGGCACAGATGCAGACCCACTCTCTGGCCCCGAGCATGAGGGGTCTGGGGTAACCTGGTGAAGACACGCCCCCCTCCGCCATCAGCAGGCTGGCTCCTCCCTCTGCTGCCGAAGCATCGCCGTCACACTCACTATGTCCTCCTCGGGAACCTGGAGGGGAGAGGACAGGGGAGAAGGGGAGAGGACAGGGGAGAAGGGGAGAGGACGGGGGAGAAGACGGGAGAGGACGGGGGAGAGGACAGGGGAGAGGACAGGGGAGAGGACGGGGGAGAGGACAGGGGAGAGGACAGGGGAGAGGACGGGGGAGAGGACGGGGGAGAGGACGGGGGAGAGGACGGGGGAGAGGACAGGGGAGAGGACAGGGGAGAGGACGGGGGAGAGGACAGGGGAGAGGACAGGGGAGAGGACAGGGGAGAGGAGTTGAGAGAAGGTGAGAGGAGGGGAGTTGATGAGGAGAGGAAAGGGTTAGTTCACGTGACAAATTAATGAAATGACAAACCGGTTGAGTGCTGAACTCATAATTTCCGTTTCCTATACCAGCATCTATCATTTATCTTTGGCTGCATCATCATAATTTACTGACAGGAAATATGAAAACATTTGTGAAAGTGGACATCAGAGAACTGGCCGTTAAATATTGACCGCAGCAACTGGTGATATTGCTTATTTTTGCTACACGAGAAGTCAGTAAAATGGTGAGCAGGTGGTTACACACTCGTAATGCAGAAAAGATTATCAGGTCTCTGAGCTTTCCTTGGGGCAAAAGCGCAACCCAACCTTGCGTAGCACATTTTTAAACCAAGGGTTCCTCAGCTATAGGCAGAATGGAGAATATGTCAACTTAATGCGGGATGGGTATAGATCCGGGGTAGAGCATTGTACTGCAAGAAGTGGCGGGTTCAAATCCCCCTCATCCGCTTTGGATAAAAATAATACATCATTACCATTATTGAACGCAGCACGTATATTTTTAACACCATTAATAAAGCTTCCTGATTGTGAAACACTCTTTGGAAAAAGGTGGGTGGATTTTCAACAGTATTACACATCTCCTCAAAGGTTATAAATAGCTGCATAGTAACATTGCTGTTTGACGATTTCACTGTGAAACTAAGATAGTGGAACCACAGGTTTACCCTTCCAAAGAATGTCAGATTCACCAAGGTGGTTAGAAAAGGCGGACCAAATTTTCACTTACTTTCTCCGCTACCCCTGGTATGCATGTGTGTAATATTGCTGTGTAATACCCATCCACCCACCCCCCCAGCCCACTATTCCATCTGATTGCCCCACTGAGGAGAACCACCTCTTATTAAATCAACTTCATCAAATCAATGGATAAACCTGTCCAGACCCAGTACCCCTTAGAACCCACCCCGGTACAAGCCCCAGACTCAGTATCCCGGTTCTAGAACCCTCCCCGGTACAATCCCCAGATCTAGTATCCCGGTTCTAGAACCCACCCCGGTACAAGCCCCAGACTCAGTATCCCGGTTCTAGAACCCACCCCGGTACAAGCCCCAGACTCAGTATCCCGGTTCTAGAACCCACCCCGGTACAAGCCCCAGTACCAGCATACCGGTTCTAGAACCCTCCCTGGTGCAAGCCCCAGATCTAGTATCCCGGTTCTAGAACCCACCCCGGTACAAGCCCAAGTACCAGCATACCGGTTCTAGAACCCTCCCTGGTGCAAGCCCTAGACACAGCTGGTCCACCAACGGGCCTGTCGCAGATGCACCTGCGGTGGTTCCTGTCAGACAGAACATTCGCTGCTGCCGTCAGCCGTGACTCAAACCACTCCCTGACCATGAGACTAACCTTCGGCGGGGGAGTTGGAAGGAAACTTCAACCTCTCAGTCAGACCCAGATATGTGGGCTATGTGATGAGCACACCCCAGGACAGGATGATTGAGCATGGAAAGACGTGGTGCAGGGTTCTAACAGGAACTCACTCACGCTGGTGTTGCAGGTGTCATAGCCAGGCTAGTTTAGGTTCCTCCTTTTCTCTTGCTCTTTCCAGGAATTGTCCCTTGGACCTCTAATGCAATTGCTAGTAGTATTATGGCCCAGCTGGGTGACATTACTACAGAGGAGTGTGTAACCACTGACGTGTGTTCAAATTAAAACAGTGAAAAATCGTAATTTCACCCAAAGATCTGGCAATGTGAGATAATTTTGTTGTTGTTGTTTTCATTAAATCAAACCAGGTGAAATTATTACAACAGGCATTTTTTGCTTGTTTAGCCATGTGCTTGGTTGAAAATATGATATATCCATCCTAGCCCTCCAAAATGTAACTTAGAATAAGGTACTGTCGATGTCCGAATAGTGCTACGTTCAATATATGGGTACACATAATGTTAATATGATTAATATGAAACTAACATCAAGAGCTTAAGTGTGGCGATTGTTCAAAGTCTTTAATTATAGTGAAAGCCTATAATCCCACCTATAATCCCAAAGAAACAACATTTATAGTGTATGGACTGTGATAATGACAAACAACACTATAATCCTCCTCCTCACAGGAAACACCCTGAGAGATGCAACTGCACTTCCCAACAGTGATACTACAATCTAATCGGATAACGACTACAGGAAACTGTTTATAAATATACATTGGTCGAACCTACCAAATTACGAAATCATTAGTGACTGTGGAGGATACATTTAGTCATTTAGCAGACACTCTTATCCAGAGCGACTTACAGTAAGTACAGGGACATTCCCCCGAGGCAAGTAGGGTGAAGTGCCTTGCCCAAGGACACAACGTCAGTTGGCATGACCGGGAATCGAACTGGCAACCTTCGGATTACTAGCCCGACTCCCTCACCGCTCAACCACCTGACTCCCCAGGATAGCGATGTGAAACTTTGTTGAAAGGCAAGCAAGCTGCTCAGGCATGACAGATCATATCACACAGCTTCAATCCAATAAGAGGTTTCACCAACTACATTTAGTCATTTAGCAGACGCTCTTATCCAGAGCGACTTACAGTAAGTACAGGGACATTCCCCCACGAAGCAAGTAGGGTGAAGTGCCTTGCCCAAGGACACAATGTCAGTTTGCATGACCGGGAATCGAACTGGCAACCTTCGGATTACTAGCCCGCTTCCCTCACCGCTCAGCCACCTGACTCCCTGACCAACTTGCTACAGGTGCAACTTAAACTCTAGGGTCAGAGCTGCCCCACCACTGAATGTGTGTATGAATGTTAGAATGAATGTGTGTATGAATGTCACAAAATCGTTTTTTTCCCAGTCCAACTTAAATGTGACCGCAATGATCGCCACACAAAGCCAAGTTCTCTGTGTAAAGAGCGCCCTCGACTGGCGACAGGTGGAACTGACTGAACGGAGGAGAAGAGGCAGGCGACGGGAGGGGGGCGTGTGTCGGAGGGCGGAGGACTCACCAGAGCGTGGTCGAAGCTGAAGGTGCTTATGTAATAGGCGGAGATGTCACTGTCGGCCAGGGGCTGGGAGATCTGCGCTACGATGCCACACTCGTCTGTGGAACGGAGAGAGGGGAGGACGAGAGACAGAGCGGAAGAATAGAGAGTGTGAGAGAGAGAGAGAGAGTGAGAGAGAGAGAGAGAGAGAGAGAGGGGAGGGAGAGAGGCAGAGGAAGAGAGAGAGATAGAGAGGTAGTTAAAGTGAGAGACGGAGAGACAGAAAGAGTTAGTGACAGAGAGAGAGAGGCAGGGAAGATAGTCCGAACCCAGGAGAGAGTGTAACAGGGTTGACAGACCTTGACAGGCCCACAAATCCGGCAGCTTACCAAACCCTAGCGGCTGGCCTCCGATACGCACCATCCTCCACAGCTCCCCTGACGAGCTGGTGAACAGTAGGTCTGCTGGGAACCTTCACACACACACACACACACACACGTGCACACACGCACACGCACACGCACACACACACACGTGCACACGCACACGCACACGCACACGCACACACACACACACACACACACTCATTCAATTACTGCCACTCAAAGTGCTAGTGACTCCAGGACACAATCTGCTACTTTGAACAAAAGCTAAGATAAGGGGAAAAAACATCAAAATAGAGTTGAAGCGTGTGTGTGTGAGTGTGTGAGGGAGGGGGGGGGAGGGATGAGAGAGCAATCTAGGTGGGAGAGAACGGGGAAGAGAGCGATTTAGGAGAGCGGATGGGAAAGAAAGGGGGAGAGAGGGATCCGGAAGAGAGGACGGCAGAGTCATACCGTCTCTGTGCCTCCGTGTCCATGACCAGAGAGACGTAGCCGTCGATCAGGGAGAAGGAGAAGAACTTGATGCAGTCCAGCTCGGGGCAGGGCGGAGCACCGTCTTTAGGACTGGAGGGGGGGGGGAATCATAGACACCACTGACTGAAAACACGAGCGTGTGGCGTTGAGTGAAGTTCCCCGGTCGTCATTCACATTGAGTCATTTAGCAGACGCTCTTACCCAGAGCGACTTACAGTAAGTGCAGGGACATTCCCCCCGAGGCAAGTAGGGTGAAGTGCCTTGCCCAAGGACACAACGGCATTTTTTTGGGGAACGGACGGGAATCGGACCGGCAACCTTCTGATTAATAGCCCGGTTCCCTAACCGCTCAGCCATCTGACTCTGTCTCAGACATCACTGAGACACACGGCTGCTCCGTCGGCGCCAGGGGCCCGTCCCTGATCCCCTGGTGCATACGCTCTGGATAAGAGCGTCTGCTAAATGACTAAATGTACGGGACAGCCCCCGGCCACACCCCCCTGACTCGGGGCGCTGTTTGACTCCCTCTCACCTGCTGGAGTAGAAGAGCACGTCGATGAGAGTGGTGGCGATGGCAGGCAGGGTGTCGGGGTCCAGACTCATCACACAGAACTGGTTCTGGGGGATCACTACCGGGTGTACGGTGGGCTGGGTCACTGGAGGCAGGAAATACTCTGTTAGTGTGTCCGGAAACAGGAAAACACTTTTTTAGTGTGTCTGAAGACAATCCAAATACTTTGTCAGCGTGTCTGGAAACAAGAAATCATCCAATCATCCAACAGACCATCAGCAGAGACCCCCAGAACGATGTCCCCTCTCTAAGGCACGCCTAAACGAAACGAGTCCTCATCTCCCGAAACCCCTTTTCCCCCCCCGAATCACGCGACCCCGGGGCAGCGTGCGGCCGGGACGTCTACCTTCCCGGTCGTTCCTGCGGAGGCCGTTGTGCGTGTCCTGGCTCAGGACCGGTACTGACTCCCCGTCCACCTCCCTGTAGATGCTGAACTCCTCCTCCAGGGTGCGGATCACCACGGCCAGGTCTTTCTCTCGCACCTGCAGGGGCCGGAGGGCCGGGAGGCGACAAGATGGCGGTCAGGACACGACACTCCACAGGTCCCCCCCCCCCCCCCCCCGCCAAATTGTTATGTAGAGGGTAAAATAACTCGTTGTTACTTTCACTGTGTTCACTGCAAGCTAAGTTCATGTTTCCGTCATCCTGAGGCGGGATGGGAAGTGAGCTGTGCTTAAAGTGGGTCGAGCTGACCCGTTCACGCAGAACCACATGAAGCATTAACATATCTGCTGACAGTCAGTCTGGCCTTGCTGTCCGCTAAACTTGTATTTATTTATTTACTACTGACCCCTCCGGTCTACCCTTCCCCTTCCCCTCTCTACCCCCGCTGGTTTGTAAGACATTCCTGGTTAAAAACGTACTTGGTCGACACACTCTGCGGCCCATATCGCTTAGCAACAGCCAGTGCTAGTGGACACATGCATGTTCAGGAGTCAGTCTGAATGTTCAGTAGCAGGGTCGGATGCCACATGGACCAATAAGATGTGGGGATAGGGCTGTACTATCTGTGCATATTACAACGCTGCACACGATTGGACCAGCATCGGGGGACGGTTAACGGTCATTTGGTGCACAGATGAAATTGGGCCGGACTTGTTAATTCTGTGTTTGTGTTTTGTCGATAAAGACTAAGCCGTCGGCCCCACAGGTGGTCTGGGCGTATGTGTGTGTATGGGAGGGGCCTGGGCGGGTCTTACCAGGATGAAGTCTGTCTGATAGGTGGAGAGCATGAAGACGGACACGTGCTGCTGGGCCAGGGGGGCGATGACGGACTTGGCGATCTTCGTCACGCCCACGGCCTGCGAGCTGCTGGACGCGTTGCCGTTGGAGACCACGTTGAGGGGCAGCCAGACGGAGCTCTCCACCAGCAAGTGGTCCGAGGACGGAAGTTCTGGTCAGAGAGGGTAGGGGAGGGGGGGGGGGGGAGTCAGATTGGACACACACGCACGCACACGGACGGTCAGTTCCAGGCCCTTCTTCGGTTCCTCACAGCTGCCTTCCTGTGTTCCCTCTCAGGCACCTCTCACCCTCCTCCCTCGATACCAACACAAGGGACTAAAGGTCCCCAGATATATTTAGCCACACATCAGCCTAAATATATGACAGGAAGTGTCTCGTATGTACCTCGGTCCCACACACACACACACACGATTGATACTGGCTGTGTGTGGGGTCAGAGGTCATCCAGGGTTACTGTATTCGATCACAGCGTGCAGGAAAACCGAAATCTGTAACTATGGAGCTGTCAAGAAGTAGGGCATCCATGTTTAGCTGCCATGCAGGCCTCGTGTTACCTCTGTCTTAACACAACAGTGTTACACTGTTTCCAACGAGATTGTCTGTTTTGCATTACAAATACCGGCTGGAATGACTTGGCTCAGTTTCGTCCGAGCAAGCCATGCTATTTATCTGTTAATATAACAGCAGATCCAACTTCCTCTAATGAGTTCTAACGTTTCCTCCTCCCTTTACTCTCCCCACAGGGACATTTGCCCTGGAGGGAGGGAGGGAGGGAGAGGGAGGGAGGGAGGGAGGGAGGGAGAGAGGGAGGGAGGGAGGGAGGGAGGGAGGGAGGGAGGGAGGGAGGGAGGGAAAGAGAACGAGAAAGAAAGAGAGGGTGGGAGAGAAAAGGAAAGCGAACGAGAAAGACAGAGAGAGAAAGAGAGAGAGAGAGAGAGAGAGAGAGAGAGAGGGTGGGTGGGTGGGTCGGTCATGCACCTTTGAAGCCCTCCTGGTCCAGCACCACTGTGTAGTTCTCTGGTGTCTCTGTCAGGCTGAAGAACTTACACCTGAAAGATAGAGAGAGGGAGCAGAGAGGAAAGGGGGGAGAGAGGACAAGATGGAGAAAAGAGGTAGGAGAGAGAAGTGAGGGAGAGGGAGCGGAAAGAGAGATAGAAAGGGGGGGGGGGGGTAAAAGAAGAGATAAATATAATTTAATAGCAAATACAAACAACTGGTGATCACCGTGTGTGTGTGCGTGTGTGTGTGTGTGTGTGTGTGTAGGGGGCTGGTAGAGGTAGATCCTGGCCCAGTGCCCAGCGCCAGGCTCAGTCAGCAGAACTGAGCCAACCCTTCCTGTCCACAGTGGAGGTTCTGAACTGGTCTGCTTCTAAGAAACAGTGACGGGGGTCTTTTAGTACAGCTGAACACAAAGCACAGGCTGGGAGTGTGTATGTGTACGTGTTGTTTTTGCAGAACAGTTTGAGGCCCAAACCCAAATAGTTTGCGTCTCAGAGACAGTAGCTAGCTGGGCCTGGACACTCTGTCCTGATCTGGTGAATGAGGCCTTTGTCAGATGCTTTGTCCTGGTAAGATAGGAAGCTGGGGGTGGGGGGCAGGGGAACCAGCATGATGGCTGGGGGGGAGGGGGGGGGGGGGGGGGGGGGGGCGGGGAACCAGCAGGAAATAGTCTGTCTCTCTCTCTCTCCCCATCCAGCTGATGACTCTGCAAAATGTAATCCTTTCTATGAACTGGGCCGGGGGGGAAATCGAGAGACAGACAGACAGAGAGAAAGAGATAGAGAGGGAGAGACAGAGGGGGGAAGCATATATTACATGCCCTTCTTCCTGTGACTTCCTGTTGACATGTCACCATGAGCGTGCTACTTCCTGTTGACCTGTCACCATGAGCATGATCCCGTACTGTTGTGGTACTAGAGCTGGGGCAGTACTGGGGCTAGAAGAGTCCTGGGGCTAGGACAGCACTGGGGCTGGGACAGCACTGGGGCTAGGACAGCACTGGGGCTGGGACAGCACTGGGGCTGGGACAGCACTGGGGCTGGGACAGCACTGGAGCTAGGACAGCACTGGGGCTGGGACAGCACTGGGGCTGGGACAGCACTGGAGCTAGGACAGCACTGGGGCTGGGACAGCACTGGGGCTGGGACAGCACTGGGGCTGGGACAGCACTGGAGCTAGGACAGCACTGGGGCTGGGACAGCACTGGGGCTGGGACAGCACTGGGGCTGGGACAGCACTGGAGCTAGGACAGCACTGGGGTTGGGACAGCACTGGGGCTAGGACAGCACTGGGGCTGGGACAGCACTGGAGCTAGGACAGCACTGGGGCTAGCCCAGGACGACCACCCTTCAGCTGAAGCAGGCTCGATTGTTGTTCTTCCCTTTGGAGCTGCAGCTGCATGAGAGGCTGGTCTTGCTGCTAGTCTGGCTTCCTGTTTTGTGGTTCTCACTGTCTCAACATCCCACCACACAGCAACGCAACACCACACCACATTGCCCTACACAGCTGCACTACATTACCCTACACAGCTGCACTACATTACCCTACACAGCTGCACTACATTACACCACAGCTACGCCACACTACCCTTTATTACAGCATTACACAGCTACACTACACAGCTACGCCACACTACCCTTTATTACAGCATTACACAGCTACACTACACTATACTATTACACTGCAGGAATAATATGAAAAAAGAAACATAGGAGAGGGTGGAGGGAGGGATGGGGGATGGGAAAAGGGTGGAGAGGGAAAGAGGGAGGAATGGAGTGACAGAGAGACGAGAAGTTAGAGAGACTAAACGTACAGGTTAAAGAGAATGCAGGTGACAGGTTCAATGAAGAGCAAACAAAATGATGGACTTTGACCCTGAATAAACAGAGGAAATAAAAAGTATGCTTTGGTGAAAGAGAGACAGAGAGAGATAAAGAGAGTTCATGTCCCAGATGGCTAAGCTATGTTACCTAGGCCTCAGCTACCTTCCAGCCTTTTGTTACCAGAAACAAACCTAACTTGGCTGCTACTGCTAAGTCCGACTTAAGCAGCACCAGACCTTTACAGGACCAGAGCCCCTCTAGGACCAGGACCACTCCAGAACCAAGACCCTCTAGAACCAGGCCCTCCAGAAACAAGACCCTCTAGAACCAGGACCCCTGTAGGACTAGACCCCCTCTAGAACCAGGACCCTTCTATGACCAGGACCTCCAGGACCACAGCCCTCCAGAACCAGAGCCCCTGCAGGCCCCTCCAGAGCAAACAGAGGCTCCCTTCCCGGCCAGCCCTGCCTGCTGGGGCAGACAAGTGGAAGAACATCTATTGTTTTGGTCTTAGAGGCAGCATTGTAGCCACAGCCCTGTGCTGTTGTTAATGGGCTACAAGGGACTGGGGTATCAGCCTGAGGCCTTAGATAGCCTACACACACACACACACACACACACACACACACTTCATATATTAACACAGTAGCATACACACACACACACACACACACACACACACTGTGCAGCTAGACCAGATGGATCAGACCCTTATCACCCTGTATGGGTGGGGTTTAAACTGTAGCCTATGCTCTCCGCTAACCTCAGCCTAGCTCCTCTCCTGGAAATCTGCAGCAGGTTCAGTTCAGACAGGAGGAGAGCTTTCAGCGGCGACAGAAAGCCACAAAGCATGGGTGCTCTCACCACCTTCTAGACTGTTCTGGAGGATGGGCCTGCTGAATGACGCTGAAAAACATTCCAACGAGGCCACTGCAGTTGGAACTGGGACTAAAACCCGTGGTTGAAACCAGTACTTGGGAGTTGGGGACTATGCCTTGTTGCTAGGCACTGTGCTGGGTAGCGGCCTGCTTAAGATTCCAGTCATGGATGCCTGCCTTGCTTGTGGGTCGCTCACTGGGCCCAGACCACCGGGATGTAGGATAGGAGAGAGGGAAAACACTAAAAACCAGTTCACCATTAAAAGAGGCCTGAACGCTAACCACAGTGTTAACATTGGCCTAGTTGTTAGAGAACCCCCCCCCCCCACCCCCAACCCAGCCTTTGTGGACTTCTTGAAACAATGCTGTCCCGACTTCCACACTACCCCCCGACACACACACCCCTCTCCCACCCTGCCGAAAAACAGGAAAAACACCCAAGGCCAGAGCAGAACAGTGCATTATGCCATAACTCCACAGTGTGTCAACAACACACACACACACACACACCCCAGCAGAGGAGAAGAGCAAACTGGGGCTTCTGGCGCTTTCTGGTTGTTCTCTAGACGCCCTGCACAGGCCTCTATAGCTGGCTGCCGACACACCCATGTAAACAGGCTCACAAGCACTGACTCACCGGACGTCGGAAAGGTTGTGTATTAACACAGTAGTTGTCTTTAAAAAGGTACGATTACGCAATGATGCCCCTAAGAACGAGGAAGTGCTGTCCATGGTGCAGAACATTCTGGATTGATATAACACCGCTTCATGATAACAGGGGGATGTCTGACGCGTTGACTGACCAGTCCACACACTTTGCCTCATCGAGGATACAGATGGTATATCTATCCTAATAGGCAAACTCATAGGTGCCAAAAGTACTCCTACAAGCCATCCCTAAATAGTGCCAAGTACACGGCTAGTTTGTGACTGCATGGAGAACTGAGACTGGCTTCATGTTTCAGGCAGTAACTTCCATGTCAAAGAGGGTCTTGGATGACATAAGGTATGGGGGTCCCAAAATGTGTTAGAAAACTTCTAGGATCCCTTCTCTCATTCTCTCCTTCTCTGAGTTTGATACATTCTTAAAACTGAATTAGGCCGATAGATTTCAACTTTTAGTCAAGCCAGTTATCCTTTACTGAAAGTGAGATTTATAGAAGCACTAACTGGTCTACAAATGTTGCCCTATTGCCCTATAGACCGTGCTAAATCCACTATACATATCCGAGGCCATCTGGGAAATAAACAATGACATAACAAAGCAGATACTTCCAGGGATTAACCAGACACTACACACAGCTGCTGTGGCCTCCATCGATTCCAGCCTGATCCTCACTACCTCACAAGTCCGGGCATGAACCTGAATCTACGGACAATGCCAAAGTACGTCTGAAGTGTCTTACTTTATAACGCGTGACACTCATACATTCGAGTTTAATTTGTTAAAATAAAAACGTAATTTCTTCCTCGGTGTTTTTTTTCCAACCAGAGGTAGCATATTTGCTCGGGGCAATAAAACTGATATAAAGTCCTATCATTTTCGGTTGGTGTGGGATTTCTGTTCTCTGTTATAGTTAAGGTTGTGGTTGTTGCTTGCAGGATTGTTGCTCGGCACGTGCGACAGGGGCTTTTAATATTAGTATTTGTACCTATTGAATGAAGCCTGGCGTCCACATACAGGGGGTGGATGTAGCTGGCTGGCTGGCTGGCTGGCTGACTGGCTGGCTGGCTGGCTAGCTGACGCTACCTCGCAAGCTTCCATTCATAGCTTGCAACAAAGATCTCCCCACTAAATATAAATGAGTCTTACCTTGTTCTGTTCCGCAGGAATATCAGTTTGATCAGAGGGTGTGTGAAATTTTCCAATCCATTTTTGCAAATGCTGGTGACCCGAAGTCTGTGGTCTAGAATGTGTAAGTCCATGGTAGCTCCTGCAAGCCAATTGCTTGTTTTTACTGTAGCAGCTACAATTGTGCCCTAAACTAACGCTGTATGTACGCTATGTTATTTAACATTCCTTTTGACGGCGAATGTCTGATCTACAGCGAGTCTTGCATCAGAGGCGTATAAAGAGAAAAACATCCGCCGATATCCGACTCCACTCACTTACTGTATTCAAATAAAAGACGGCCCCGTACAACAACACGCCCCCCTCGTCTTAAAGCTACAGGTGACTACTGAATCGTTCCCTCCTGGCCGTTGGGAGATCAGTGATGACGATTTCACAACAAAATAATAGATTTACATACAATGACAGCTTGTGTCAGCAAGTAAGCTTGGGCAAACACAAGCATGGCCAGACCATCCGTTAAAACGAGTTTATTTAATGAAGTTATACAACTGAATTGCATATCACATTATTACATTGACATGACATCAACATGATCTTATGTATAATTGTGCTCTAATTTGTAGATACAAAAGCATGGTCATAATCAAAAGAAAGCCCGTGAATAACATGCTGTAGACACATCGTCTGATCTGGTGTGTTTTGTCAGAGGTAGACAGAGCTATGGGCATTTTTGACCTGTAGGATCTTTGAAAATTACATTCAAGGCTAATCATGTTTTTACTTATCAAGTTATAAAAGTAGACTTTTCCCTGAACTGTTTCATTTCATAACTGAGGTCTCCATTTGAAAATCTGGGGCGATGTTTTCTACGAAACATCAACCATGTTAACATTATCATTAAGCTTCATCCAGACTCAACCCAAACACAGGCCCACCACAATACTTCACTGGCTCCTAGAAAAAAGGATTCTTCTTCATGGAATTGATCCGACAGCTTCGCAGTAACTCTGTTCCACCCACGTCTTCTTCTGTGGTCCTCTACGGGAAGTCTCCACCCCAGCCCTGCTGTGGTGGGCTGCTGTCTGCTCACTGCAGCGGAGAGCTCTGGGTGGGGATCATGATCCTGGACTGCATGCTTTGGATCAGGGGTACTGTAGACACAGACGTCACAGTTCAGACATCACACTGTGTAGACACAGACGTCACAGTTCAGACATCACACTGTGTAGACACAGACGTCACAGTTCAGACATCACACTGTGTAGACACAGACATCACAGTTCAGACATCACACTGTGTAGACACAGACATCACAGTTCAGACATCACACTGTGTAGACACAGACATCACAGTTCAGACATCACACTGTGTAGACACAGACGTCACAGTTCAGACATCACACTGTGTAGACACAGACATCACAGTTCAGACATCACACTGTGTAGACACAGACATCACAGTTCAGACATCACATTGGAGACCCCGGGCAGAAGAGACAATTTGATGTTTATATTCAGTGTAAAGAGAGTGACATTCCAGTTGAAATAAAGAATATTTGGAATGTGTGTGTGTGTTCCCTTACCTGTGTAATACACACTGGAGTCCCAACCCTCCTTTTGCCAGGCTGCGTTCCTGGTTTCCTCTCTGGACTGGAGGTCTTTATAAGCTGAAACACCACATCAATATCATCAGTCTACACAGTCTTCACACAATACAGAGCATGGGTTTACCTCACGCATACTGTCTTTATAACCACTGTGCCTTTGACTGAGACACACCATAAAAAAACAATGAATTACATTACATAACGCACAGTGTAGTGTCTGTGTGTGTTAGTGTACTCTGTAAGAGCATGTTAGTGTGTGTTTTTGTATGAGAGAGAGAGAGAGAGAGAGAGAGAGAGAGAGAGAGAAAGCAAGTTAGTGTGTGTGTGTTAGTGTGCTGTAAGAGCATTTTAGCGTTTGTTTGTTTGTTTGTGTGTGTGTGAGAGAGAGCCTGTTCGAGTGTGTGTGTGTGTGTGTAAGTGTGTGAGTGTGAGCGCATGTGTCTTCTTGGTGTTGTCACTCACCCCACAGGTGATGGACCACGTACAGATCTCCTATCTGGGAGAAGAACCCTCCCACCGCCTCATCATTCTCCTGACGGTGCCTGATGGCTCGCGCCCTGGAAAGCACACAGACACACGCACACACACACAGTAATAATCGGTGTCATCATTAACGATCCCAGCTCCAACTGTGCCGTCTGGAGTGTGCTGAAACCTACCAGTGGTTTCCCCATTCGATCATCGTCCCAGGCTGAAAGCACAGCAGACAGACAAGACATAGCACCATCATTAGACCACTGATACCCAGAACCACCTGCACCCCCAGACTGGGCTGGAGAACAGTCTATTCATCATCACATTCAGTCTGCCACCTTGGAACACCATTTCCCAGTATGCTATGCTACAGTATAACAAACACTGTACAAGGGGGGATTTGAACCTGAGACCTCTTATTCTGCAGTCAAAAGCTCTACCACTGAGCTACACACTTCCCTCTAGTATGCTGTGTAGTATATTATACTGTACTATGCTCAGCAATTGTCCTGAACGAGTATGGTAAATCTAGGTGAAATCAAGTTCAGGAGTTAAGTTGCTCCGCGTTTAGGATGCCCTCTAAAAAAAGCTCAGAGAGCATGTTTCTGGTTACAGCTTCACTAAAGCAGCCTCCGGACTTCGTCCCCTCGAGGTCACCGGCTAGAGGCGAGCCCTTGGCCTACCTTGAGTTTGTAGGTTCGCATCTCGTAGATGTTGGGTCCAGCTCTGGGTGTGGGCTCGTTCCAGAAACTGAACTCCAGAAGCAGCTGGTTGCTTCTGGAGAGCAACATCTTACTCCTCTCCCTACGAAACTCCTGGTACACCTTCACAGTAACAAGTGAAGGAAAAATAAAAGTAGCATCTCAATATTCTACACCCAAACAAAGCTTTTGATAAGATATGCTTTTATATATATTTATATATACACACACACACTAACGTGCTTTCTATGAATATATATACACACATATATATATATATATATATATATTCAAATACAACCAAATTCGACTACAAATATATAACAATGGAATATATATTATAATGTACCGTCACCTTGTTGTTGTTTAGTTTGTTCAAGCATTCAGTCAGGGCAGGATATCCTCCCCTATACCGCCACAGGTGCACTACAACACCAGAGACAGCAGAGGGCGTTATCACACCACTGAAACACCCTTACACAGCTTTCTGTGTCTCTTCTCCCAACACCAGACCACTGTCCAAGCTTAGTGATAACAAACAGCCTCAGTATGCGCTAAAGCTCACATGGAAGGATTCAAATGTCACTGTCGTGGATCTGATGATATTTCAGCTGATATCTCCATGGTATTTGTTTAGGTATCCGAAGTGTTAGGGAAGCGCACACCTGTCTGGTCCTGATCTCCATACCAGGTGTTCCAGCTGCCCACCACCTCACAGGGGAAGTCCTGGTCAACATGGAGCTTACTCTGTACCTCAGCCCTGGGGAGAGAGGAGGCCATAATTAGACGACAATAAGATATTCATAATAATGACAACAGCACTTCCATTTACATAATTGACAATGAGTCATAATAATGAGTAGAACTATTAGTATTAGGAGTTATAATAACTTCTCGTAGCCCTTTTCCTACACATCAGTGCAACTCCAGAATACCATAGGACTGATTCGAGACGCTGATATTGGGGTGTCAGGAAGCAGGTATGACTACATCAGCCCATGAGCACTCAACACCCAGGAAGAGGAGTCCTGTTTACTGGTGACACCATAGAAGAAGAAGGAGTAGGAGGATGAGGAGGAAGGAGAACAGCAACAGGAGGAGGAGGAGGAGGAAACATACTCACTCCAGGTCGTTGTACGCCTCCAGACACTCTGGCTTCACGTTGTGAACTGAAAGACAGAGGGATGTTCACCGCCTGACGTGCTCACGGGACGGTAAGAGGAGAGCTATTCTGACCCAGTTGCAGGTGTGGTCAGACCAGACACGATTTGCCCTGGGGAAGTTCTGCGTCATACAGCACCACGCTATTGATTGGTATTTGTGTACGCTCATCCCTCTCGCTATGACAACATTGCTGCTGCATGTCATTAGCATTCCCTGGAGGGCAGAACGCATTCAATCACGTAACTACTTTTCTATGTTTTCCTTCGAGGCAATCGGAATGTCACACAATGGCATTCAGCAGACATTACTTAAACTGAATCCAATTCATTGTAAGAGTTTAGTGATATTTGGCATTAAATATGCTTTCGAATAGAGGTAATAAATGTGTTTGTGCCTAGCGTGCGTTGTGTTTTTGCCATTGTGTAGTCTCAACCCACACTGCATTTTGTACAGGTTACTGGTCTCCTTCTTGGACAGCAGGTTGGAATGGGTATCCTTCCTCGCGTCTACTTTGTGCACGAACAGAGAACGGAACCAGCCATTGTCACCGCCGTTGGAAAACCTCCTACATACAAAAGAAACAAAAGACAAAGAAAATATAACCCTTTTAACCGGCTGGTGGAGGGCAGTGGAAAGCCACAGGGTTGGAAAGGCAACAAGTAGCTTCTACTGTCGAAGAATAGATACCAATTTCAGTCACCCGAAGAGAAGAGCAGAAGAGATTGTACTTGAAGCCATCATTAGAGCACAGCAGAAGATGATCTGGGTTTGTTGCTTCCAACCATGAGTTGAAGACTAAGAGTAGCATGGTTTTGTCACAGAGTTGTTGACTGGTTGGACGCATGCATGGTATACAAGCCCAGGCTATGTTAACTGTAAGCACAAAATCTTTAGACCAGCTGCTGGGTCTATGTAGCTCTGGTCCTTACATCTGTTGGGTATTATCTCAAACTCTAAGCACATATGTCTGGTATTATCCGAAACACTTTTTTGGGGGAACGAATCTGATAGTGATAATTCCCTCCAGTCAAACAGGGCAAAGTTCAGTAGCTCAGCAAATGATTAATACGGCTTCGGAAAAACAATGCTATCCATTCTAATTGTTGTTACAACATAAGTGCTTGACTACTGTCATTATTAACACTTTGGAGAACAATATCACAGAGGGAGACCGAAGCCAGCCTGGTTAAAGAACAATGTGCTGAACGAACATTGTTTGGCTGCAAACGCACTTCGTCACCGAGAATGTAATTAAAGGGACATTGTCGTTTACGCATTTCAATAAAAAGATAATTCGATTTTACCTGCACACCCGCAACGTGACAGCATTTCTGTACAGTTTCGTTAGCTGGACCTTTGGTAACACTAAACTTGTTGCCGCCATCTTGCCCTGAAACAGTGTGAAACTGCTCTTGTCAGAGATATGATGAGTATGTAAAGTAAAGAGGGTCCAGGTTAATGTTTAGCTAGCAAATATCTGGCACATACTTCCCTAATTTCGCGCATAGTTTAAATAACAATACATGCGCCACGGGTGACGCGTTTGTGCAGTGGAGACAATAATTCGAAGAATAATATTGACTGTATGTATTTACATTATGTTGCATAACTTTATAACCAGTTGGTATTCCGTATTTGTCGACTATTCAGTTAATGAAGCTGTTCTGCCCGATTGACGTAGTTGCCAGGTCAAATTATAATCTGGACTTCTTTCAAACATTTACAGTTTAAAGCAGTTCCACTCAAACTCAGTACAAACACAACTGTGTAATATTTTTCAGTATACTATACAGTAGACATAATTAGACAGAAATGTGAAATACCAGATTAATCTAGTTGCTCCTTTCCACTATGTTAAAGGTTAAAACTGAAGGGTAAAGGTCTATTAACCTAAAGGGTAAACCAACACCTCTGGATACCATATATATAAATAATAAACCGAATGGTCACACCCAAACTTAGTTAGTAGGCCTCTACTAAATCAAGCACAATGCACAGTTTTGCAGGAACTTGGCGACACATGTTAACACAATTTATCATGACAAATCATGGCAGTTTTCTAACCAAATATAACTTGAAAGAAATACATATTTATGCTAACAAGTTGTTGAATGAAGATTTAGTTGAGTTATCAGGCGTCCTCTGTCACGCTCGACGTAGTGCCACATGGTGCTGTGGAGAATCAGCTCATTTGCCATCTTGAGAACGAGAGACATCTTCATCTCCTCCTCGTCATCACGAGGAGAGAGCGGAGCACACAGGCCACGCGACGAGACACTCTTTCAGCGCTTGGCTTTCCTGAACGTGTCGATTCTCCCTCCGTGTTTGACCGTCAGGTTTGGGAAGGCGTCTTTCATGGAGCTCAGCAAGTCCTCAAAGTCCTGGTTCACAGGGATGTCCTGAGGGTCGCCCGGAGAAAGAGAGAAACGTTGACGGAAAAAAAAAGTCACCTCGACATCACACCAACATTTACATCATCGACGAGTTACTTGAGGACACAAACATGGCTGACTCACAGAGAAGTCCAAAGACTCAACAGCAGACTGTGAGTTTTCCTGAATGGACTTCAGGACTCCGTAGCAGCCTGCTGTCTGTATGGGGTTTCTGCCCATCTGAAAACAGAGATGAAGAAACACCACATATCAAACGCCTCTGGTAATCACACACACACACACACACACACACACACACACACACACACACACTGCTCCAGTCACACACACACACCACACACACACACACCGCTCCAGTCACACACACCGCTCCAGTCACACACACCGCTCCAGTCACACACACACACCGCTCCAGTCACACACACACACCACACACACACCCTCCAGTCACACACACACACACCACACACACCCTCCAGTCACACACACAACACCCTGCACTCTAACACACGCACACATGCAAACAAACACACACGCACACACTAAGGTCTTGGAAACACAGGTACCCGATGTAAAAGCACCTGTCCCTGTAAGGGGCGCTCTGAAGGTTCTGAGGTTCCACAAAGCTCAGACGAGGTTCCATGTAGAACCCCCATATGTTCTTTTTGCGCCTAAAAAGAGCCAGACGCAGAACCGTTCCACAGTTCCACACGGCTCCCATCCAAAGACACGTTTGCTTGAACTGTCTCGGTTGCATGATGTAAACGAGCCGGCCGACACGAGCACATTGATCTGGGACGGTGTAAATGCGATACACGAAGAAAGTGAAAAACTCCATTTTATCTCCCAACCTCCAAGGCCCTCCTGCTGCTTTCAGAACTACATCCAATCTCATGTCTGTGTCTTACCCGAAGCGCTCTGATTGTCTTGTTTACTCTGAGGCCCATTGTGAAGCGAATGGCACCCTCGGGGGGTATACGATTGTTACTGAGGAAGAGAACACACACACACACACACATACAAACAACCAATAAGTGTGAAGCAGGCAATGTAACAGTTCTGCCTTTCGAAGGAAAATCACTTAAAAGTTTGAGAACAATTCAAATTCAACATGCTATTTTGTGTTGGATTGTAGTTATGAAGCCACACATAAAGTATGACTTGCAGCTACTTTATTCCCATTTGTTTAAACACCAAGACACCAAACACAACATGGAGCTGAATGTAGATTCAATTCAGACAGTCTGAAAGTTACAGTCACATCGTACTGTTGATGTTGATTGACTGACTGTTTGATTGACTGACTGATTGATTGAAAATACGTTCTTGTCAAACAAGCCTGGAATTCTTTCTTGCGTCACATTTGCAGACTTACAGAGACGACAAACCATAAGACAGACACAAATATACAAACATTGACCATAACATCAGAATCACAGGAGACATCAGACAACCTAATATTAATGACCATCCCATAGATACCTTATATCCAACTCCTCCAGAGTGTTGTTATCTTTGAGAGCTTCTCCTAACGACACCGCACCTTCTCGTCCAAAGCCGTTATAGGACAAGTCCAGGCTACGGAGGAATATGTTAGCCTGGTGGACAGACAGAGAGAAATATCTGTGCAGCTCAATGTCATAGCATAGACAGACAGAGAGAATCATCTGTGCAGCTCAGTGTCGTAGCACTCATATAGCACATTCTCGGTTTGCCCTGTGTGTATCGACGCAAAACAAACCTTCATACTTCCCCCCCCCAAAAAAAGGGTCAGCGAAATAAATACATTACATGACTTTGTCTTGACCGGAACAAACAGTAAACAAGTTAAGAAGTCAACTTTTCCCAGAGTCTTTCTGATTCATCCGTTGTGTGTTGGGGATGTGTAATAATATAGACAACTGTGTGTCGCAGCGTGCTGTGGGTAGGCTGTGTCGCAGCGTGCTGTGGGTAGGCTGTGTGGCAGCGTGCTGTGGGTAGGCTGTGTCGCAGCGTGCTGTGGGTAGGCTGTGTCGCAGCGTGCTGTGGGTAGGCTGTGTCGCAGCGTGCTGTGGGTAGGCTGTGTCGCAGCGTGCTGTGGGTAGGCTGTGTCGCAGCGTGCTGTGGGTAGGCTGTGTCGCAGCGTGCTGTGGGTAGGCTGTGTGGCAGCGTGCTGTGGGTAGGCTGTGTGGCAGCGTGCTGTGGGTAGGCTGTGTCGCAGCGTGCTGTGGGTAGGCTGTGTGGCAGCGTGCTGTGGGTAGGCTGTGTGGCAGCGTGCTGTGGGTGGGCTGTGTGGCAGCGTGCTGTGGGTAGGCTGTGTGGCAGCGTGCTGTGGGTAGGCTGTGTCGCAGCGTGCTGTGGGTAGGCTGTGTGGCAGCGTGCTGTGGGTAGGCTGTGTCGCAGCGTGCTGTGGGTAGGCTGTGTGGCAGCGTGCTGTGGGTAGGCTGTGTGGCAGCGTGCTGTGGGTAGGCTGTGTGGCAGCGTGCTGTGGGTAGGCTGTGTCGCAGCGTGCTGTGGGTAGGCTGTGTGGCAGCGTGCTGTGGGTAGGCTGTGTGGCAGCGTGCTGTGGGTAGGCTGTGTCGCAGCGTGCTGTGGGTAGGCTGTGTGGCAGCGTGCTGTGGGTAGGCTGTGTGGCAGCGTGCTGTGGGTAGGCTGTGTCGCAGCGTGCTGTGGGTAGGCTGTGTGGCAGCGTGCTGTGGGTAGGCTGTGTGGCAGCGTGCTGTGGGTAGGCTGTGTCGCAGCGTGCTGTGGGTAGGCTGTGTGGCAGCGTGCTGTGGGTAGGCTGTGTGGCAGCGTGCTGTGGGTAGGCTGTGTGGCAGCGTGCTGTGGGTAGGCTGTGTGGCAGTGTCAGGTGTGTTACCCCCAGGCCCGCAGCCAGGGCCACGGCTCCTCTCCCTCGCAGGCAGTTCCAGGCCAAGCTCAGATGTCTCAGACCCGTGTTCTCAGCCAGCGCTGGTCCTAGAACCTTCCCTGGGGCGGACACACACACACACACTCAGGTTCTGCTAGGCTGTAGGTGAACACACAAGAGCTTGTATGGAATGTCAGATGTGTTATTTAGGTTTCCAAACACACACACACACACACACACACACAAAGGTTCTGCTGGGTTCCAGACACAGACATATCTTTTTCACTCTCATCCTAATTTTGAAAGAGGGAGTGTGATTGTGTATAGAGAGAGAGAGAAGCAGAAGAGAGAGGCAAAGATAGAGCGAGAGACAGAGAAAGGGAGACTGTGATTTCACGCATTTGCACAACGTATTTATTTGAACAAGGCTGTGCTCTACGGCATGGAAAGGCTGCCTGCGACCGCAACACCAACAACAACGACATCAGCAGGCAACCGCAGAGCAGGCAAATGTCACCTCCGCTTGACTGACAGGCCTAATATTGAGGTTTCTCTGGATAAACAGAGCCATGTGAGCACTTCCAGTGGCACATAAAGAATTAATATCCTTTGAGGTACTGTAAAGTATTGAGGAGGGAGATGGAACGCCAGGGCGAGGATCCATATCGATCACAATTAGAGACGGCAGGAGGCGTGGACGGGTCAATATGACGGTATAGATCACAGTTAGAGATGCTAAGACTCTTGTGTAGTCTCAGTAAACGAGGAGCAGAAGATGGGCCTCTCTTCAGTGAAGCAATTATCTTGCTTTCAATTACCCAGACCTGTCTCATTCCTTATAACTGTCCATCCATCTATCCGTCCGTAAATTCTCCAAGGGGCTCCTGTAGAAATCTCATCCTATTGACAATCCACCCAATTTTAATGAAGGAGAATATACTTGACCTTTGAATGCCACAAGCTGCGACAGTACATGGTATTTAACTCAGCCATACAACTGTTTATGTGTGTGTCTGTGTGCGTGAGTGTGTGTGTCTGTGTGTGTGCGCATCTGTGTGTTTGTGTGTGTACCCAGCAGTCTACCCAATTGTAGGTGTATTATTAAAGCAAGTAAGCATGTGTTCAGCGCCCTGCAGGGTATACCCTCACGAGCTCTCTGCTCGGAGAGCAGATTAGGAAGCTATGAGCTTGAAATTGGAGCGGAGCAGTTTGGTTGGACTATCTGGATAAGTCATGGTGCATCTCTTAAACTTGTTTATCCTCCAGTTAGGGGCTGTCGCCTGGAACAAGCACACTGTGAAAGCCTTCGTCCTCGTTAGGACTGAAATCTTTAGTTTTGAAACATCGCCCTCACGAGGAAGCGACCAAGTGTGAGATTAGAGGACACGCACTTCACAGACGAATGTTTACGGAATGTCGGAAAAGGGGAACGTTGTCTGTATTCGGAGTTGGAGCCAATCTTTCCATGATGTTAGCTTTTCATAAATCCGGAGAAAAAAAAATATACTTGCGTGCACTGTGACAGAGCACGACCCATCCTCCACCTCTGCACCGCCCTCCAGGCGTCAACACACCTCTTCTCCCGAAAAGAATCCCCAACTGCCCCCCCCCTCCACCCCCCATCCATACCTGCCTCCTCTCCCAGGGAGTTATGGCTCAGGTCCAGGCTCTCCAGGCGGGTGTTGGAGGTCAGGGCGCGTGCCAGCGGCCGGCCAGCCCCGTCCCCCAGCTGGTTCCCTGCCAGGCCCAGTCTGACCAGCGTGCTGTTCTCCTGAAGCGTGCTGGCTAGCGCCCACGCGCCACGCTCCCCCAGCTGGTTCTCTGACAGGTCCACGTCTGATACACACCCACACACAGACACACACACACAGACACACACACAGACAGACACGCACAGGGACGGACACACACATACACAGACACACAGGGAACACATGGGGATGTCATTTACATCTAGGGTTAGATCATTCAACTATGGTGTGTATGTGTGTGTGTGTGTGTGTGTGTGTGGGGGGGGGGGGTTAGGTTCTTGACTGATATCCATTGGAGGAAGTTAAAATAAAGACATGCTGCGAGCCTGTTTTATAGGGCATGTTCTTATCTACTGGAGAAGGCCCATTATCCCGTGCTCGTCAGCGGTAAGTCATGCAGGTTCATCATGCTGGGCTTTTAGAATGACAGTAATTAAGGTTAGAATTAGCAGCCTTGTCATTCTGGTGCCATGTAATAACATGCTTGGCAGAGAACAATCTAATATGTCATCTGTGGAGAGGGAGAGAGAGAGAGAAGCGGTAGGGGGGAGAGAACAAGAGTGACAGAGAGAAAAATAGAGAGAGAGCGAGTGCGTGTGCGTGTGTGAGAGAGAGAGAGAGAGAGAGAGAGAGAGAGAGAGAGAGAGAGAGAGAGAGAGAGAGAGAGAGAGAGTGATGCCCAGTAGCAGACAGGTGGGGAGAGTGGTGCACAGGTGGGAGATGGCGAGAAAGGGAGAGAGAGGGAAAGTGAGAGAGAGTGAGGGATGGAGAGCGAGGGATGGAGAGAGGGGGACGGAAAGAGAAAGCAAGAGAAAGTAAGAGAGAGAGAAAAGGACAGAGAGAAAGAGAGAGAGAGAGAGAGAGAGAGAGAGAGAGAGAGAGAGAAAGAAAGAGAGAGAGAGAGGGAGAGAGAAAGAGAGAGAGAGAGAGAGAGAAAGAGAGAGAGAGATCACCTGTGATGTAACAGTTCTCCTTTAACATATCTGCCACTGCCACTCCTCCCATCCCTTCCATCCAATTATCCCTCAAGTTCAGCTTCAGGATGGAGGTGTTGGTTACCAAGGGAACGGCCAGCGCTTTGGTACCCTGCACACAGCATAGGGAAGACTCTTGAGTTAGCACCAAACTTGCTTTTGCTACCGCACTCGTTTTCTTTTCTTGCTATTCCGAAAAAAGGAGAAAGATTTTGCTCGGTAGAGTGTTGGTGCAGGGAATGCAGGCAGGTTTGTGACTGAGTGGTTTCAAGGCAGCTATTATGAGTGACCTGCACACGTCTAATGGCTTTTAAAATGATCCCCTCTTTATGGCCGGGCTTCTGTTTTTCAGCTCAACTAAAAGAAGCTGCAGGAGGTTGTTGAGAGACTCAAATAAAAAAGAACCGCTTTGTAGCGAGCCCACTGGAAACGTGCGACCCTAAATGAACTCGAGCGATGCTGTCTCATCAGACAGAGAGGATTCCGGATTCACAATTGAATAGATGAATACATGAGCGTCCGTCCTGGATGGATGGATGACGGCACAAGCTATCCGGGTCTGTGAGGTGACGAGGGTCCCTGATTGGTCGGTGTGACAGCTCCTACCTGTGGGCCCAAGCCGTGGTGCATCATGATCAGCTCACTGCTCTGAAGGTGTCTGAGAGCATAGGATGCTGGGACCACCCCAATCGTGCGACACGCCTCCCTGTAGCTGGCTTGGCCTGTGGGGTCGTACGCCCCTGCTTCACCTGCAGCGCACACACACGTACACACACACAAGTCGATCACACGTAAAACACACATATACACATTGCGATCCCACGTAAAACAAACACAAACGCACATGGCACACACACACTTGTTGATCACACATAAAACATGCATGCACACAGCAATCACACAAACACGCAACAATCACACGTCAAACACACATGCACGCAGCAATCACACACGCACGTTGACCACACATAACACACACATACACACACACAGCAATCACACATAAAACACACACTCAGCAATCACAGAGAATACACACACCACCTCACATGACCCCAGCGCTGACATATAAAACTCACGCGTCAAAACAGCGTGTCACGTCAAATGTAGAACACACAAGGCGACACACAACACAAGCCTGACCCGTACACGCACACACAGACACACACGTCTCTGCATCAAGAGGCGCTAACTATCAGACTGCATGTAGCATCATGGAGACATTAGCTGCGGCGACGTGGTCAGGGGGCCAACGCTAGCAAAACACAGAGCAAGTGAAGTATCTGCCTATAAGGACACCTGTCACTGTGACTTTGGGGGATTCCTTCACGGATGGTCGGTTGTACCGAGTTTGGGTCGCTCACTCCCAGAACAGATGGCCCGTCGCTTGATAGAGAGGGAGAGAGACAGAGAGAGAGCGGGGGGGTGGGAGGAGTAAGAGGGAGGGAGATGGAGAGAGACAGAAGTAGCAAAGAGCCCCACAGCTCTCTGACACCTTTTATCCTAATGCAGGATGATTCACCCGCCTTCTTCCTCTCCCTCCGTGTCTCTCTTTCGCCCCCCCCCCCCCCTCCCCCTCCCTCCCTCCCTCGCCCTCTCTCCGTTTTTCGACGGGCTCCTTTTACCTTCCATCTCCAAGTCGGTGTCGTACTCGCCGTCCTCGCTGATGACGCACTCTGTCCCCCTGCCCTGGCCCTCTGCGCCCTCCTCCTCTCCCTCCCTTTGCTGACCCTCGCCTGGCACCTCCCCCTCGGGGCGGGACCGCCGCCCGCTGGAGACCGTCCCTGGCTGGGTCACTGTCTGACAGGAGGAGAAGTGTGATTGTTGGTTGAGGCCTGAGGGACATGTTGACAGTCCAATCAGCTGTTAGAGCCAGATGGTTTGAGGCAGGCCCTATGGGTTTGGACAGCTTGACAAGAATACGAGTTACTATGCAGCGTGTGTGTGTGTGAGTATGTTTCTTTATTCATGCGTGCATATGCATGCGTGTTTCTTTATGCATGTGTGCATGTGTGTGTGTGTGATGTGTGCATATGCATGTGTGTGGGTGTATATCTGTGTGCGTGCGTTTATGTTTGGATCTATCTAGACAGGCGTCTTCGTCACACAGCGAAAGCCTGAAAGTGTGGCACCAGGTGTCTGGATTGTTTGGCCAATCAGCTGTAATTACTGACTAATGTGCTGCTGATCAGAGCCGGATAGACTGGAGATGTCGCCTGCCGTCCAGCACTGACTCGGGTTGTGGTTGCAGGGAGGGTGTGCTGGGTGATGCAGACTGTAGGAGACCAATCGTCGACATCCTCATCTGGATTCCGTCACTGTCACCTTGTCGTCATCCGTATCCTCATCCCTATCGTCATCATTGTACTCATCATCATCATCACTACTCCAGTGTGTCAGAGCAGTTGCCATCTACCTACCTGGTGGTCATCATCATCATCACCAGTGTGTCTGACCAGCTACCTACCTGGTTTGTTCTCATCGTCATCCTTATTATGATCATCACTGGTATTATTATCATCATCATCATCATCATCATCATCACTATTCAGTGTGTCTGACCAGCGACCATCTACCTACCTGGTGGACATCATCATCATCACCAGTGTGTCTGACCAGCTACCTACCTGGCCGTCCTCCAGGCTGAGGGCTCCATGGGTTCCACCAACCCGACAGTCTTCCTCCTCCCCCTCCTCCAGGCCCCGCCCATCGGTGTCCCTCTCCCCTCCCTGGTCCTCAAGCACGGAGGCCAGGCGGGCCTCCATCACCAACTTCTTCCCCACCATGCTGTCTCTGCCTGGGTGCTGATGTCTCAGTCTTGTTGGACCGGAGAATGTAGTCAGGCTGGCGAGTGTGTGATCAGTGCAGCGCAGTGGGGCTAACCAGTAACCTCCCGCTAGCTCCTCTAACCGGGATCCGTGGGAGGGTCAATCCTAAACTGCCACCCCGCTCAGCTAATTAGAGAGCTGCTGGAGAGTGTCCTGGTTGCTGCCAGCCAATCCACAGGAGGGGGGGGAGTTGGTTTAGTGTTTGTCTGGTTTGCTTTGTTGGTGTGTTGCCATGGAGCTGAGTGGTGTGCTGAGTGTGTTGTGGAAGGCTGTTCGAGGTAGGGCAGGCAGTCTTGCTCTCGGAGACAATCAACGAGCACAGGAAAGACACGCTGAGAACTTTCTAGACCTTCTCAATCAGCCGTCTTTACACGCAGAATCCCATTCTACACAGTCAGGACCGGACCTTCCTAACTAGCTCGAAGTAGAAAAGACACACACAACGTTTGTGACGTATAATGTAAATGTTTTCTTTTATTAGTAAGTTGATGTAAAGTCCTTGCCAAGTATATGCATTAAAATGGAAATCGTCAAGGTTCAATTTCACAAGAAGAAGAAGAAGGGTCGTCTTCAGAGCGGAGGCTGTTTGGGCTGGAGTTTGGACCAAGCAGCAGCAGCAGCGATACAAACAAGAAGAGAGACACACTCAGATCCCCCCCCCCCCCCCCCGAAGAGATACCGCAGAACCCTCCCCCCCTCCCCCTCCAGAGAATTACCCCCCCGCACCCGGGCTAGCCTCCAACCACCACCCCGGGTGCCCAGAGCACAGCACCCACCCCCTCCATCCAGTGACCCCCCCCCCCTCCAGAGCATATAGCTGCCCGCTCCCCGAGGACAGGATGTCCCTGTGGCCTGACAGAGCTGGCTGACAGAGAGCTGGACAGCAACACAGGTCTTCACACAAAGCTCTGCACGGCATCATCTCCACCTGTCTCTGTTGGTGAGCAACAGCTGCTCCCAGTTTGGAGGTGGAGACTTGTTAAATGTTAGCTGAGCATTGATATGGTACTGATATCTAGATACAGACTATAGATTGGGCCAGCTGGTATACATATATATATATATATATATATATATATAAATGGTCTGTAGGTTGGCCCTGATAACGTTATGTTTTTAATCAAGAGGAGACATGGAATATCATGCATTCAGAAGACTGCTGGATCTCCCATTCCGAGAATATATCTTTTGTATACAGCAAGCAGAGAAAGACAAACGACATCCATTTATATAATCAAAATACATTCTTAGAAAAAGTTGAAATAGTTCCTTTTTAATAGTGTCCTCTGTCTGTGAATATATATAGGTTATATTTATAGAGATTCTTTTTTGTGGTTGTTCTTTCACATTTTGCATCACAGAGATTTGGTTTCTCTCATTCCAATTCAGATTAATCAGCATAAACAAGTACGGTGGAGAAAACATTCAATCAGAGTTACGAGTTGTCTACTCTCCCGGCAATTAAAAGAAAACAAAATTTGCCACAAAAAAAGTCATTTATATGCATTAGAAGACAACACTGAAATCCAATTGTGTTTTGTGTTTTATCATGCTGGCGGCCATTTAAAAAAACACAGCGAGCTTGAGCAAGCAAGAGCATGGAGGAAAACCACCACAAGTCACTGCAGGTTGGGTGAACGTGAAATGGTGCGTTTGTCCATTGACCTTTGACCCTCCTCAGCCTCACAAAACAATGGCCTCGCGACCCACACGGAGAACATGGCAGTGTTGCCTTTGAACAGGAAATGAGAAACACACTGTGTCAACAACCTAAGCCGTTGAGGAAGTACCGACCGTTTCCTCAGCAAACACATCGTAACAGCTGCTTTGTCACTGGACAGGCTCAAGGCGGGTGCTTGGTCAGGGTGTACTGGAACGATAAACACACTCTGAATTCTGAGGTAAAAATGGAGGACGGTGCCGGCGGACAATCACGGCTGCATCACGACACACACACTTGAGCACGCACATGTCCGTGCGCACGCACGTCCACGTGCACACACAAGGCCCTCCAAACAGGTGTCAGGTCACAGTGAGAGAAGGGATGAGAGGGTTAGCATCACCACTTATAGTGGGTAGGTACAAAAAGGTGTTGGGGAGAGAGGGAGAGGGAGAGAGACAGCGGAAGATAATGAGCAAAATGAAAGGAGAAAAGAAGGGGGATAGAGGGAGAGAGTGAGAAAGAGAGAAGAGGGAGGTAGATAATGAGAAGGGTGACAAGGGGGAGTGTAGCAGCCTCGTCCGAGGACAGCCCCGCTGAGCAGTGACAGCAACAACATGACAGCATGCTGCAGTCTTCAGCACAGTCTGACCGTGTGGACACAGAGTAGGAGGACACAGCAAACAGGCAGGACTGGGAGATGTAGGAGAACACAGGCAGGATGGGAGATGTAGGAGAACACAGGCAGGATGGGAGATGTAGGAGAACACAGGCAGGATGGGAGATGTAGGAGAACACAGGCTGGATGGGAGATGTAGGAGAACACAGGCAGGATGGGAGATGTAGGAGTACACAGGCAGGATGGGAGATGTAGGAGAACACAGGCAGGATGGGAGATGTAGGAGAACACAGGCAGGATGGGAGATGTAGGAGAACACAGGCAGGATGGGAGATGTAGGAGAACACAGGCAGGACTGGAGATGTAGGAGAACACAGGCAGGACTGGGAGATGTAGGAGAACACAGGCAGGATGGGAGATGTAGGAGAACACAGGCAGGACTGGAGATGTAGGAGAACACAGGCAGGACTGGAGATGTAGGAGAACACAGGCAGGATGGGAGATGTAGGAGAACACAGGCAGGACTGGGAGATGTAGGAGAACACAGGCAGGATGGGAGATGTAGGAGAACACAGGCAGGATGGGAGATGTAGGAGAACACAGGCAGGACTGGAGATGTAGGAGAACACAGGCAGGATGGGAGATGTAGGAGAACACAGGCAGGATGGGAGATGTAGGAGAACACAGGCAGGATGGGAGATGTAGGAGAACACAGGCAGGATGGGAGATGTAGTGGAACACAGGCAGGACTGGGAGTTATGTTGGCACTTAAGAAGCATGGGTGAGTTTGTCAAGAACAAACACCAACCTCTCATTTTACATCCCTCTGTCCCTCCATCTTTCCATCCTTCTCTCGCTCTCTGCTCCATCCATCCATCCCTCCATCCTTCTCTCCCTCTCGGCTCTCTCTTTACAACATTAAGCGTTTGTTATCTGTCCAGGCGAGGAGAGCTCAGAGCAGGGCTGACTGAACACACCTGTCTGAGGATGACTCATGGCATAGCAACAGTGAGACAGCTACCCTGTCTCACCGTTGCTATGCCATGATGAGACAGCTACCCTGTCTCACCCGACACACTCACACCCACATTACAGACCAGAGTAATGGATAACACATACCCACATTACAGACCAGAGTAATGTATAACACACACACCCACGTCACACACCAGAGTAATGGATAAGACATTCACACCCGTATTACAGACCAGAGTAATGGATAATCCCCATATCAAAGACCATAGTGTGAATTATGTATTCGTGCCTTCACACCCACCTTACAGACCAGAGTAATGGACGATGTCTTAATACACCAGATTTGGGGTTCGGATAATAGCACAACTCTGAGAGGAACCACAGAGCAGCAGATGTATTCTGACTGGCTGTCGGATCTTAGGGTGGTGCAGGTCGTGGATGACAGAACATGGCCAAGAGGCTGAGGTTGTGACAGAGTGTGCCTCCTCATTATTCCGTAAGAGTCCCAACTTCCCTCCTGTCATTGTCACAAGGCCCACTCCTCTCTGTCTCTGTCACGCTGTCTGTCACTCTAACTCTCTGGCTCACTGGGTACCGGAGTGTGTGTGTGTGTGTGTTTGTGAGTAGGTGCGTGCCTGTGTGGGTGTGTGGGCTGGTGTTTGTGTACGTGTCTCTCGCCCTCTCACCCTCTCTTGCTCGCCCCATCGCTCTCGCTTTCTCTCTCTCTCCTACCGCGTCTCTCTCCCTTTCTCCCCGTCCCCCTTTAATCCTCCCGTCGTAGCTCTGTCTCTCCTCCCCTCGTGTCTCTCTCTTGTTGTGTCTCTCCCCCTGGCACGATGAAGTGAGAATACAACAGCAAGCTGCCAGGACGTGTATTCTACGGCGAGTCATTAGCTAGTTCGCCGCTTAGCGACGAGGGGGGGGGGGGTTGTAAATGTACAACCTCAGCAGAAGGTGATGGCTCTTTACATTAAACAACACAGAGTAAATACGGCTCTACTAGATTCTTGTCTTGCTCATGCATTAACAGGAAGGAAGGTCACTGAGCAGGCACCCACATCGGGAATCATTATGAAGACGTAACCGAAAAAGAAAAAAAACAGAACAAAATACTTTTTTTTTCTCCGTTTTCTCGACAGAACGAAAGCAAATCATCTCTGAAATAAACCGCTGAAAGAAACGGTCTGACAGTCGCTACGGGCGACGTCCCACCGGAAACCGCGATCAAAAAGTCAAAACAAAGACGCCGAATGAGCGAACGGGTAGACGAAAAAAAAGGAAAGCAGAAGGAAAAGAAGGAAGTACAGTAGAAAAATTGGCACAGTATTGTGGAGCAGCTGTGTTTCCCTCCAGCGTCCTCCCCAGTGATGCACAGCGGAACGATCCGGAAGCCCCACACACAGCCCTATGAACAGAACACTCTGAGAGACAGAGAGAGAGAGAGAGAGAGAGAGAGGGGGGGGGGATTAAAGGGATGGAGAGTGAGTTCGGAAACAGACAGTGACATTGAAAGAGAGAATGAGAGAGATAAATGTGAGGGCCCATTTGAGGCCTGTGACCACCGAAGTGACAAATTCAAGTGACACTCTCCACAGGAAGTATGTGGGCGGGGCTCCATACATTAGGGACACTTTAACGAGGCCTCATGGCCGTCACTGCGCTCTCATGACAAGTGAGCATGAAAAACGCTCTTATCTCCTCGAGAACAAACAAAAGCTGGGAGAGAGTGTGTGTTAAGAACATGGACGCTCGCTCCTCTAATCCTGTTAGTCAGAAGCCCTTTTCAACTGGTTTCTATGGTTACCATTCTGCATTTTTGTCCTGGTACACACCAGCGGCTGTGCTGCCTCTGCATCTGTGCGCCCCCCCATTCGCACTATGACCCCCCCCCCCCCTACTCCCACCACAACAGTGTGTGTGTGGGGGGAGTCTGAGAGTGCGAGTGGAGAGAGTGTGCGTGTTTATGTAGTGTCTGGGCCTGTGTGGAGAGAGTATGTGTGTGTGGAGAGTGTGTGTGTGGAGTGTGTGTGTGGAGAGAGTGTGTGTGTGTGTGTGGAGAGTGTGTGTGGAGTGTGTGTGCATGTGTGTATGTGGAGAGAGTGTGTCTGTGGAGAGAGTGTGTGTGTGGAGAGAGTGTGTGTGTGTGTGTGTGGAGTGTGTGTGTGTGTGTGTGTGTGTGGAGAGAGTGTGTTTGATCCCATCACTCACTCGTCAGAGTCTTTTTTGCTCTCCTCGATGTAGGCGATGGACTCGGAGCGGAGACGGTTGGTGACCTCATAGGTCCGCAGCGTGACGCCGAAGATGTCCTCGTGATAGCGGTTCTCGTCCTGGTTGGAGACCAGACACCAGAGGGAGATTAGGACAGGGTGCGGAGAGCGGTAGCTTAATGTTTGTGTATGAATTCCTGGAGGAAAATAGCTGTCTATGGGGGGCCAAGAGACACAGGCCGGTAAGGTCAAGGCCTCTGTCTGTGTGTCAGTATGTATGTACGTGTGTGTGTCTGTGTGTGTGTGACTGAGTGTCTGATCGTAAGTGTGTGTGATGTCTGAGTGGAGGTGTGTGTGTGTGTGACTGAGTGTCTGATCGTAAGTGTGTGTGATGTCTGAGTGGAGGTGTGTGTGTGTGACTGTGTGTCTGCGAGCATGTGTGTGTGATGTCTGAGTGGAGGTGTGTGTGTGTGTGACTGAGCGTCTGTATGTGCGTGCGTATGTTCCCCACCCGGAGCTTGCTGAGGTAGAAGCCAGCGTCTTCCTGGGTCATGTTCCCCTGCAGCTTGATGATTTGCTGCACCGTCTTCAAGACGTCCCCGGCCATCGTCACGTCGCCGCACACGTAGATGTGGCCCCCCTGCTCCCTGAGGGAGCGGTACACCGTCTCCGGGAGCTGCTCACGGAGCACATCCTGCACATACTTCTACGGAGGGGGGAGGGGGAAGGGGAGGCAGAGAGAGAGAGAGAGAGAGAGAGAGAGAGAGAGAGAGAGAGAGAGAGAGAGAGAGGACCTTCATGTTTACGTAAGGGAAGTCGTCGTGCTTTCAGAACCAAGCCGCAGGGTTCAGTGTATCTTCCTACAGTCTGTCTGCGGTGGCTAGTATCTATCTCGGGGGGGGGATGATGTGGAGACCCCAGGTGGCCGGTCCCACGGCTGCAGCTACCTTTGGTCTGCCTGGCTCCCTGGAGTAGGCTGTGTACAGCTCCTGGAAGGCCCCCTGGTTCTTGGCTAGGATGGTTTCCTCCTTGTAGATGTGGTCGATCTGGGACTCCCGGCAGCCAAACACCAGTGTCATGGGACAGGACTGCACTCCTGGGGGAGGGAGGGGGGAGGAGGGGGGGGGATGGGGAGGATGGGGTCACAGGGGGGGGGATTTCAAATCCTGCACCCTCCACTGGAACCGAAAACCATCACAAATATCTCCCCCTTGCGCAAAAACCTACCCCTCACCGATATAGCTGTTACCCTTTCCCAGGGAGAGGACTGTCCACAGCTCTCTGAGAGACACTCACCGAGGCTCTCAAAATCACAGAATCGGATTCAGTATCACGGAATCAAATCACTGCTCTAAACAGCCTCTTCCACTTTCTAATGTAACTGCTCTGAACTGCTCTGAGCTTCTGAAGGCTGTTCTGATTCGGAGCGATTTCCCGGGGGTGACAGTCCTCCAGCTGAGATGCCGAGCTCTTGGAAACACAAATGCCAACCCACCTTTGTGTTCGTAGTCGAACAGTCTCTGCTGCCAGAAGCTTCTGAAGGGAGCGATGCCGGTGCCTGGCCCCACCAGAATACACGGAGCTCTGTGGTCCTTTGGCAGACGGAAAGTTGGCGCTCTGTAACCATGGAAACGCCGCGGTTATTATTGTTGTCGTCTGGAAAGAAACTTGAGAAGGGCTTCGCTCACTGTGAAACAGGAGCCGTGTTTTTCGTCTTGGCCGCGCAGAAAACGGCCGCGCACGAGACTACCACCTCATGAATTTGACAGGTATCGATGATACGGAAACAATTATGGTGTTAAAGAAAAAGTAAAGATTGTACCCTCGGACGAAACAGGGGACCACCTCCTCTTTCTGTATCCGGCTGAGCCACGAAGAGCACACACCATGGTGAACTGGTCCTGATCCATCTGAAACAGATCAATACACAACTCATCCACTGTCCCTGTCTCATCCTTCCCTCCCTCCCTCCCTCCTCTCCTCTCCTCTCCTCTCCTCTCCTCTCCTCTCCTCTCCTCTCCTCTCCTCTCCTCTCCTCTCCCCTCCCCTCCCCTCCCTCTCCTCCCCTCCCTTCCTCTCTCTCTCTCCTTCCCTCCCTCTCCTCCCCTCCCTCCCGCTCTCTCTCTCCTTCCTTCCTTCCCTCCCTCTCCTCCACTCCCTCTCTCTCTTTCTCTCTCCCCCTCTCTCTTTCGCTATGTGAACCAACACTGTGGGGTGGCCGTCATACGTCATTTCCTGGATGCCAAGGGTCTGCTGAAACTAAGTGCTGGAAATGGAAGCACCGTTCCCGCCATTCGTCACCATAACCGACACACAAACAGGAAGCAGTACAGCAAATCGATTCGCAGAACAAAGAAGCGCACGCTGATGCAAGGTACAGTCCCAGTTCATCCAGCATCGATAACATGATTTGTCGTTAGTGTAAGACCACAGTTTGACGGTTGAACCACTTCACCTGACAGCAGTAATACCTTCTCCACAGGTGGGCACACTGCACTGAGAACTGGCTTTGCGAGATAACTTTCAACTGCCTTCTGCTTTCAACTGCAGTCGGCCAGACCCATAAAGGTTGACTAATTAGATTTAGCATTACTTGGGAAAGGCCAGAAAGCAGCTGCAAAGGCCACGCAGGGACGGTAATAAGAAAGTAGAACAGCAGCTATGTCATCATGCTCCTGACTAACCTGACTCCTTTCTCATGTCTGCACATCAGGCAGCTGATGCCGCATAAAACCAGGAAGTGGACGACAGGAAGAAGTAATAAATTCCAGGAAGTAAACAACAGTAAGGAAGTCAATAATGAGAACTCCTGCAGAGAGTAGGGAAGGTCACCAGAGCGGTCCTGACTGTTGACAGTATCTCTACATTCTGCCTAGCGACCTCAGTCCTCAACTTAGATCAGGTGGAATTGATCTCTGATCCTTCTAACTACTGGCCCATGAACCCCCCTGAACCCTCCCTGAACCTCCTAAATCCCAATAGTGTGTATGTGTGTGTGTGTATATACTGTATATACACATTCATATAGTGTGTATATTTCTTTTTAACATCTCACATCTTTTTAAATATGTGCCCGTTCCTTCCCGTCTTCTGATATTGTATGTCCGTATTTTTATACACTGTATCATTGTATTTATCTTTTCTATTAGGAGCTACACCTCAAATTCATTACACATCCAATGTGCAATGACCATAAAGGCTTTCATCTTCATCAGTGAACCCTTAACACCCCCAAACACCACGTAACAGCCTTTGAGCACGCCCTAACCCACTACCCACCTGCAGTGACCCCCCTACCATCCCCTTTCACCCTGACAAATACTTGGCCCAGCCCCTCACACCCTCCTGACTTCACCTCTCGCTCTGTAGGAAACCACGGCCACAGTCAGGTGGATCTCCCCTGGGTGGGCGTCCGGGGAGGAGCTGATGGAGTAGTAGCGAGGCTGGAGAAGGGGAAGCTGGGTCAGCAACAGGGTCGAGGCCATCTGGATGGAGGGGAACTCTTCCAGGACTTCCACCAGGGTCGGGGTGTTGTACCACTTCCACTCCTCATACTCCTGCAGACCCTGCGGACAGGAGGGGAGGAGGAACCGGAGGAGAAGGAGAGGGAGGGGAAGAGGAGGAGAGGGGAGGGGAGGAGGAGAAAGGATGGGAGGAGGAACCGGAGGAGAAGGAGAGGGAGGGGAAGAGGAGGAGAGGGGAGGGGAGGAGGAGAGAGGAGGGGAGGAGGAAGAGAGGGAGGGGAAGAGGAGAGAGGGGAAGGGAAGAGGAGGAGAGGGGAGGGGAGGAGGAAGAGAGGGGGACAAGAAGGAGGAGGAAAGGGGGATGAGAAGGAGGAGAAAAGAGAGAAGGAGGAGGAGGAGGAGAGAAAGAGGCGAGGGGGTGAGGAAGAGAGGACAAATCGGTTAAGATTGATTTTATTGAGCGATTCACAAAACGTGAAACCGTTTGTGTCGTCATTTCTGACATTTGAAACAGGAGGCATTTACACTTCTGCTGCCTCCAGGAAAAAGACTCTGAGTAAAACCATAACAGACCTGAGAGGGATGTTTGTTCTCAACGTTCAACAAATGGCATTCCCATACCCAGGAACTACTTACTAAGCTAACTCACGGCCCAGTTTCCTGCTCCTTAGGCCAGATTTTGCACCCTTGCCAACACCTAAACACCTCAAACAAGATCAAATCAAGCGTCTAATTCCCTGTGTGGAAATGGCACCGGAAAAGGAAAGCAGCCCTACAAATGTCACGCTCATACAGTATGTTTGAGCTTGACATAGCATTACAGGGCGCTCCTAATCTTAGCCTAGTGTCCTGACATCAGGGCCTTAGATAACCCACAAAGATCCGAGGGCAATGCCGGTCTGTGGCTGGGCACTGGGAAAATAGCATAGCCTTTACTTCATGCTTGTTTGGATGTTTATTTTTGCCCTTATTTTCTTCTTCCGTTTGGATTTTTTCCCTTTTCTTTTTAGAGAATGAGCTGAAGCATAAGTGGTGAGTCAGCGCAGACCCTTGGTGACACGACGAGAGGTTGAACTGTGGGAAGAACAACGCTTAGCCTGTGGATGAACGGCAGCCCATACTGGGAGCTACGTGTGTCTGTGCGTTTGTTTAGTTGAAATGGGCGTTTGAAAAAGGGTTTAAATGGAACTGTCCATCTGCCTCCTGAAGGAGGCTGTGTGAAAAGATTATTTTCGACATTCCAATAAGTACCCTGGTTTCAATAAATGCAAGAAAAACCTTCTGTGAATGGCACCTTGGAGCTAACGTGTGCAGCTAAGGCAAACCATCCCATGTTAATGTAGGCTAATGCTAACCCTTACTCTAACCTTAACACATGTTCATGTTACACTAACCCATAGGCTACTAACACAATGCTAATATAACTCTATTATCATGCCAAATCCTTGCTCATATAATATTAACTCATGCTAACACCATGCTAATATCACACTAACTCATGCTAACGCCATGCTAATATCACACTAACTCATGCTAACACCATGCTAATATCACACTAACCCATGCTAACACCATGCTAATCTAACACTAACCCATGCTAACACCATGCTAATCTAACAGTAGCCCATGCTAAAACCATGCTAATCTAACACTAGCCCATGCTAACGCCATGCTAATATCACACTAACCCATGCTAACACCATGCTAATCTAACACTAACCCATGCTAACACCATGCTAATCTAACACTAACCCATGCTAACCCCATGCTAATATAACACTAGCCTAGGTGCCTTACCTTACTGAGGAGCTCCAGCTTCTTCTTGTGTTTGTCGTTGGTGGCCAGCGCTGCAAACTGCTGGAGCAGCACCGGGCTTGGCGGTGTGGTGATGTCCAGGAAGCACTGGAAGGCCTGGAACAGGGTGCACGGAGGGATCCTCACCTCCTCGTTCCAGTTACTGATCACACCTGCAGAACCGGGACCACAGAACCATAGCCAGCTACAGACCAACCAGATCCACGAGCAGCGATGGTCCCATCAGAACCACAAGCAGCTACGTAAAGACCAGGATATATATCATTGTGTAGATGCTGCAGGATATTTCAAAGCCTACATACACCATATCACCACTCATGCAGCAGGATATGAAATAGGTATTGCAGATTTAAGATCCTCTCTGGTTATTTAGCAGATGCTTTTATCCAAAGCGATGTTCACTTATTATTATTATTATTATATAATATTACTATTATATCTAAACGTCTACATACGAAATGCAAACAGTAACACTACTCACCCAGTGCTGTATTCCTCTCCTCGAGGAACTCCACCTTGATGATTTGATTGGCTGGTGGGGCGTCCTCCAGTTTGTCAATGAGCGCCGTCACCAGGTCCTTGTGGTTGCCGGGGAAGACGCCCAAATGGTCGCCAGGCTGGTATCTCAGGCTGTCGTGGTCGTTGGCGTGGAGACGTACGAATATGGTGGAGCGACTGCAGAGAAGCGCAGGAAAGCGGAGGGCGGGTCGTGATCACAACATGACTCAGAGACGCCTCAAACATACGGCGGTTAGCAACGAAAAGGGGGCAGAGCGTGAATGCAGTGTGACCACGGTGTTTGGTGTGGAAAAAATCTGAATGGATGTTAGCTTTGGCTGAAAACCCTTTTTTTTCTCATGTGCGTTAGTCATGGTCGTGTCTTTCGGAACTGCATCCCATATCGTGAGGTCATATTTGTTTTGTGTCGCCGGTCGACTGTAAAATCTGCTCACTTAGACATGGGGCTCTGTAGATTTTTGCTCTCCAGCAGCTTGGCTCCGTAAACCTTCTTCTTGTGGACGTGGTAGAGAGCTGAAGACAGACACAATTCACACGGTCAGCCCCTCGCCCTCACAGTTAAACAGCCACAGCCAACCCCCCCTCCCCCCCCTCCCCCCAAGTCGGTGGAAGACCCGGGGTCACGTGGACCTCGGCGTTCCTCACCCTCCGTCAGCGCGGGCGCCTCAGCCACGTATCCCAGACGGAACTTGCTCTGCTTCCAGCTGCGGTCGTTGCTGATCAGGGAGTCGTTGGCCTTCTCGATGTTCACGTCGTCGCCGACGCAGAACACGTCGCAGGCGGCCTTGGGGAGAACAGCGAGGCGGGCCAGAGAGAGGTTCGTTAAGTGGTGCGTCATGACATGTCCTTGCACAGACAGTGTGGTACCTCGGCCCATCTATTCATCAAGCCAGTACCTATCAGCGTCACGTATAATCATAGGTACTCTGAATCAGAATGGGTTTTTATTCGCCATGAAAGTTTGCACAGACAAGGAATTTACTTTGGCAGGAAGGTGCCTACCGAGGCAGCCATTATCGGCGCCATCTAGAAAGTTTCAGCATAACATGAGGAGAGGGGAAGGGGGAAAAAAGGCAAGCCCCAGACTATGTTCCCAGAGGAGTACAGTGTGGGAACAGGCAAAAAACACCTCAGCACATAAGCGCATACATAGTACATAGTACATTACAGACAACATTACAGAAACACATGACTTGCGGGGAGGGGGGGGGGGTTGGGGTAGACAAGCAGCATCTGGACCTGCAGCCATAGTAGGCGCTGGTCACAGACCCGCCAGCCACCCTGGGGGAACAAGCAGGCGAAGGCGTTGGATGGGGGTGGGGGGGGTGATGGCATATCTGTAGTAGTAGGTGAAAGTTAGTGCACAAGTATGCCTGGGGGCTGTTCGCCTTCGCCTAGGCCACAATCAGTCAGATTCTCAGTCCGCAGATATTATTGCCATGGAGACATCCTTGGTCATGACCCAAGACAGAGACGCAATCCGCAATACTCTACAAAACACACAGTGTACCACAGACACACTGGTACTATATAATATATACCTACTATATCTATATATATGATAGTATGTATATTTTAAAGCCGGTGTTCATACAAACAAACAGACAAGCAGCATACAACCGACATGTTCTGTGACACGCACGTTCACCGTATAACTGGCACATACATAACTACATGCCATGATCCTAATACAGCCCTTGCTTCGACAGAGACAGAGATCCATTGGTGAACCAAATCATGTTGGGTGTGGTGTCAGGGCCCCACCTTGAACACCCTCTTGGCCCAGGTTCGGAAGGACTCCTCCTGGCCGCACAGCTCGTCTCCCTCCCCCATGCGCAGGATGCGCTCCCCTCCCAGCTCCTCGAACAGCGTGTCCACCGCGTGGGCAAACGCACAGAAGTGTGGGTAGGCCCTGGAGCCAAGGCCAAACACCGAGAACCTGGAGAGACAGAGAGAGACACGCACACGCACGCATGTACACACACACGTACACACAGCCACATAGCCGGAGACAGGCGCGCACACGCAGCCACAGACCCAGAGGCACACACACAAACACACACACACACACACCATATGAGGCAAAGCACTCCACCGCGCTCTCTCTCCCTCCCTACAGGGCTCTTGACAGGCAGTATAAAACAGCTCATTATCCCTGATGTTGATGTGATATCTTGAACCAGATGGCCCTGGGGTTAGTAAACACACTAAGCACAGGTCCCTTCTCCGAACGGCAGCTCCTCAGCTCTGCGATCCCCCAGCCTCAGCAGGCGGGAGGAGGCCGAGTGGAGGGAACAGCCAAGGCTGCCGGAGGGCTGTTCCCTGCGACACCCTCCCTACTTCTCTACAGCAGGCTGTTACCTGCTATACCTTCCCTCCCTCCTCTATAATCGGGCTGTTCCCCTGCTACACCGTCCCTCCCTCCTCCATAGCAGGCTGTTCACTGCCACACGCTCCCTCCCTCCTCTACAGCGGGCTGTTTCCTACGACACCCTCCCTACCGCCTCTAGAGCAGGCTGTTACTTGTTACACCGAGATAAACAACGACCATAAACATTACAACATCATAAACAACGAAATAGCCAAGCTACCCGCAATGTTTGGGGCTCGTAGTTTATGATCATTGACCTGTGCTCTTTTGTGAAGCTCTCTCTTGGTCGCTTTGGATAAAAGCGTCTTGATGAATGAAGACATGTAAATGTACACCCTCCCTCCTCTACAGCAGGCTGTTACCTGCGACACCCTCCCTCCCTCCTCTACAGCAGGCTGTTACCTGCGACACCCTCCCTCCCTCCTCTACAGCAGGCTGTTACCTGCGACACCCTCCCTCCCTCCTCTACAGCAGGCTGTTACCTGCGACATCCTCCCTCCCTCCTCTACAGCAGGCTGTTACCTGCGACACCCTCCCTCCCTCCTCTACAGCAGGCTGTTACCTGCGACACCCTCCCTCCCTCCTCTACAGCAGGCTGTTACCTGCGACACCCTCCCTCCCTCCTCTACAGCAGGCTCCTATGCCCTCCCTCCTCCTGCCTCAGAGGTGTGTGTGTGTGGTACCAGAGTGTGTGTTACCTGACGTTGGCCAGAGGGCCCGTGCTCTCAAAGTTGGCCTTGTTGTCTGGCTCGTCACTGGAGGACTTCCTGGTGTCTGAGTAGGAGGACACACTATTGAAGCGCACCTTGTAGCTCCTGAGAGAGAGAGAGAAAGAGAGAGAGAGAGAGAGAGAGAGAGGAGGAGGAGGAGAGAGCAGAGAGAGGGACAAGGAGAGAGGGATGGTGAGGGGGTGGAGAGGGAGACAGAAAAGGGGATTTGAAGAAGGGACGGGGAGAGGAAGAGAACGAGGGAGATCTTGTAAGGTACAAAGTCTCATGTTAGTATTAAAGAAATGGTCGTGTGTTGCAGCTCTGCGTTCGCAGGAAGTGCACGCTGCACCTACTTCCTGTCCTCCATGTTGGATGTAGGGTGGCGCATCTCCATCAGCGCTGCTCCAAATTTCTACCAACAACAAAGAAAGACTTACTGTGGTGTCTCCTTCACAAACACTTCTGTTTTATGGAAATATAAACTAGGGCCACCTGCTCCTACCATAGGAAGGAGACGTGCCATTCTGAAAACTCTCAGAACTTCCACACAAAAGCAAAAAACCCCAAACCCAGCAGAGCATTTGTGGTCATTTGTGGTCCATTTTTTTTTTTTTTTTTTCAGTCAACAGTCAACCGTCTGAACAACCAATCCCACCTCTCCGTTCTCGGGGGGGTCGCCGTTGCCGAAGGTGCTGGTCACGACCAGGACCAGCGTCTCATGCTCCAGGTCTACCATGTCGTAGTCCTCCATGGACATCACCTGGAGGGGAAACAACCGTGGTCATACACACTCAGCTGGAGAACATGTGTGTTCCCACCCACACTCAGCTGGAGAACATGTATGTTCCCACCCACACGCCGCAGGAGAACATGTGTGTTCCCACCCACACTCAGCAGGAGAACATGTATGTTCCTAGACACAGACACTCAAAGAACATGTATGTTCCCACCCACACACCGCAGGAGAACATGTATGTTCCTAGACACAGACACTCAAAGAACATGTACGTTCACACACACACACACACACTGCAGGAGAACATTTATGTTCACACACACACAAACCCACACACAGCTGGAGAACACGCGTTTCCACATCACCATCAATCCCAATCATTGATCTCATTCATCATGTATGATTGATGAGCATGTCTGATGACAGTCAACATTATGGCTGAAGACATTTGTCAGTCATGCAGACACATTCATCAGGTGGACCCGATGCCACAGGCGGAACCGTAAGAGTCCCCTCTGTCCTGTTATTAACGAGCTGATAATGAGAAGCTGCGATTAACACCCAGGGTGTCCCGGTGGCTCGACATGGCGTTGCGTGCCCACGAGGGCCCTCCATCAGCGGGCGACACGCAGCGACGAGGCCACCCCGCCGCCCCCGGGATTCGATCGCATTAGCGTCCGGGAGAGGCAGCGGCGACGGGAACGGCGGATGATTGACGGAGCGTGTGCCCTACCTCGGCTCCGTTCCCGCTTCTCTTTTTCTTTGATTCTTTTTTCCTTTTTTTCTTACGCCTTGACGCGGACTGTGTGTTTTTTTTTCTTTCTTTCTTTCTACTGATCTCATCTTAAACTACAGCTCCACGCTTGGCTGAGTTCCTCCTCCCCCCTCTCCCCCCTCCCCCCCGGCGTCCTCGCTCCGTGGGAGCCGAGGAGGATGTGACAAAAGACACATTTTCTCCTTCCCCTCCTCCCGTGCCAGAGTCGGACCCTCTTGGGTGTGAAGCGCGTCTCTCTCTGCCTCTCTCTCTCTGCCTCTCTCTCTGCCTCTCTGTCTGCCTCTCGCGTCTGCCTCTCGCGTCTGCCGCGTCTCTCTGCGCCGCGCCCCGAAACCGGCGCAAAAACCAGAAAAACCCACGCCCGGTCGACTTGGGTTCGGAGGCGGCCGCGTGGCGTGAGGGCACGTTGAGAGCGAGACGACGTTACCTTGGCGTCGAAGGCGTGCTTGAAGATCTCGCACAGGGTCTTGGCGTAGTCCTGTGACTTGCCCGTCTCTGTGGCGTACAGTATGGTGGCCTTGACTCTTTTCGCCATCGCGTGGCCCATCAGCTTGGCTGAGAACTTCACAGCCCTGCAGAGATGGGGGAGGACAAAGAAAATGAGAAAGAAGAGAGGGAGAATGGGAGAGAGAGAGAGAGAGTGAGAGAGAGAGAGAGAGAGAGAGAGAGAGAGAGAGAGAGAGAGAGAGAGAGGGAATGGGAGAGGGGAAGTGAAGAGAGGGAGAGAGAATGAGTGTGACGGAGAGAGAAAAGAGAGGGAA
Source organism: Osmerus mordax (assembly GCF_038355195.1). Lineage (NCBI taxonomy): Eukaryota > Metazoa > Chordata > Actinopteri > Osmeriformes > Osmeridae > Osmerus > Osmerus mordax. The sequence goes on along the minus strand of NC_090073.1, from coordinate 3,579,147 downwards.
GAGAGAAAGGGAGAGAAAGAGAGCGCTCAAAGGAGACAGAGAGAGGGAGAGAAAGAGAAAGAGAGAGCTCAAAGGAGACAGAGAGAGAGGGAGAGAAAGAGAGAGCTCAAAGGAGACAGAGAGAGAGGGAGAGAAAGAGAGAGCTCAAAGAAGACAGAGATAGAGGGAGAGAAAGAGAAAGCTCAAAGGAGACAGAGAGAGAGAAAGAGAGAGCTCAAAGGAGACAGAGAGAGAGGGAGAGAAAGAGAGAGCTCAAAGGAGACAGAGAGAAAGGGAGAATGAACGATGAAGTGAGTGGACATGGGAGTAATCGATGTAGAATAACCGGATGAAGCGTTTTATCACATGGAGTCAATGCAGGACGAGTGGTTTGGGGTACGCAGAGACCTCTCCTCTCCACCTCCTCTCCTCTACCCTCCCTCCTTCCCCCTCTCCACCTTATTCCCCCTCTCCCCCTACTCTCTCTCCCTTTCTTACCTCCCCCTCTCTCTCCTCTCTCTCTCCTCTCTCTCTCCTCACCCCCCCCCCCCCCCCCCCCCCCCCCGTCTGGAGTCTTCTAAACTCCCAGGCTGTGCAACGCTCGTGTGGGCCCCGGCAACAGACGACACACGTCATGTCGAAGCAGCTCACGGATGGTAATCATGATTACCTAGCTTGTCATATCCTTAGGTGCACATAATAATAGATCAGACCACACACACTTATACTCACAGCACATACACGCGCACACACCCACCGCACGCTCAAGTCACAGATAGACTCCTGCTCACACACACACACACACTCACAGCACACGTACCACCCTTACTCACACACACACACACATCACATCACACACTCACACCCTTCGACAGAAAGACACAGATCCACTCCCGCTCCCTCTCACGCGTACACCCGCACGCCACCCCCACACCCACCCACCCCCCCCAGCCACACCCCCTCAAATCCGCAGCCACACACACGCTCACACAAAGACACACACCTGCTCGTGTACACGCACACAAACAAACACGCTCACGCACCAGAATTGTGATTTCTCCCTTGGGGGTTGATTGTCTGAATGGCATGGTTGAGTAAACCAGCTCCAATCTCTGTGTCTTCTCTTTGTCTCATCTCATTCATCCAGATGCCTGCGAGCACAGCTACGGCACCGAGAGACACACTGCTGGCCTCATACTATAATTAACACACTGTACTTTCCCCCCTCCTACAAGTACGCACTTTACCCAAGTGTGTGCTTCAGTCTACATGTGGCTTCTGTAGCCAGTGGGACGATTACAGCCCCACTAGACCTTGTCCAGTCTAATCATAATGTTGACTCGGAGGCAAGGAGAACGGGCTCTCCTCTCAGGGAGTACTCACTTGGCCAGCTTCTTGAAGCCTATGGTTCTCTTCTTGGTGGGGGTCCCGTTCACCGCTTTCCACACGTGGTTGTGCCAGGGGTCCGGCTGGGGAGGGAGGGGGAGGGGGGGCGGGGGGGGGGGCAGATTCAGTCATCACACCCCTGCAATAGACAGGCCAACAAGTTTGTTTCCTCGATGGCCACAGGCCGGGGGGGGGGGGGGGGGGGGGGGGACCGGGGGGGGGGGGGATGGGGGGGACGGGGGACGACAGGGTTCTGGATCACTAAGCTGTATCGATCCACAATGGATTCTCATCCCTGTTACGAGGGAACCTGCTTTGACACCTGATCAGGTGTTCCCCACCGCACACACACACACACACGCACACTTCATCAAACAGACACCACGAATCATCACCAGATTGGTACCGCTCACTTCCTGGTCACATGGCCCTGGCGCGTGACCTCACCTGGTACTCGAAGGAAGGGGTGAGGCGGTAGTTGATCATCTCCTGGTGGAACACGGGGGTGATGCTGCCCGACATGGGGGGCACGATCCAGACCCAGTCCCCCGGGCAGCCCCCCCTCACCCGGACCTCGTTCTCCATGTGCTTGATGAAGGACTCCGTGGCAGCGTGGTGGTCCACGATGGTCACCTTGGACGACTGCCGGGGGAGGGGGGGGGGGACAGGAACGGGGAGGTCAACAAGAGACTATGGGTTTTACTGGTCTACTAGACATGGCAGGAGAATATGGTGTTCTACTGGTCTACTAGATATGGCAGGAGAATATGGTGTTCTACTGGTCTACTAGACATGGCAGGAGAATATGGTGTTCTACTGGTCTACTAGACATGGCAGGAGAATATGGTGTTCTACTGGTCTATTAGACATGGCAGGAGATGGGCATGGCTCAGTGGTTTATCCTACTGAATAAACTTTGATCATTAATGGTTAGAGCATTTGACCGCATATCATGATCTTGCTGGTTCAAATCCCCCTCTATAAATTGATGCCATTCCCCAGTAGAGAAAAACGGGTCTGAGACTGAATCCAAACCCTTTCAGTGACAGTGGAGAAGCAGTTTCATATACGCTGTCTTGATACTATATTCTCTTATCAGACATAAACTGCAGTAATGACATGTTCACAGCCAGTCCACAGTTAATCTGATTCTCCTCGACTCTAAGACGGCGACCTTCTAACCTTCCGCTGTCATCTAGAAATACAGAAGCGTTTGTGTTTCCTGTAAAGACTACAGCTCCCAGAAGACCTGTGGAGCCCACCTGGAAGCTGTAGAGAACTGCTATGTTGATCTCCACGAGAGCCTGGTCCTTCCAGAGAGAGGACGTCTTCTTGGTGTCCAAGGCCATTCTGTTCGCTACTTCCTGTGTGGGCGGGGCAAGACATGATTCCGTGTCGACAACAACAGCAGCAGCAGCAGCAACAACTGGAGGAGGGGATGACTGCAGTAAATGACGGGTATGGTTTCCTTAGTAACCTGGCTGTGGCAGAGAGAAGCTATGCATTGTGAAGACATTTCACTTCCCATTTACCAAGATCTCCCGGAGTATGTCATTTACATAACGGAGAGAAACGTTCTCAAATGGACACATTTTATCGAGGACATGCTATTGTTCCTGTTCTTCAATGCAAAATCAGTGCCCATGTATTCCTTTACGTGTAAACAAGTTGCAAGCGGAATCTACGCTCCCAAGTGCGATAATTGGGCAAATTACACACATAAATGGTGTCTAAACTGGAGAATGTCTGCCTGGCATGATAATGGCTATGCTAATGCACAAGCACTGGATACGCATCCATCATCTATCTGCTACTACAGGTCCTGACAAAGCTCCGTCACTACAGCTGGGCTGAATGCTCACTGAGTACACGGCATGTCATCAACACCATCAGCCACCACTGAATGCAACCTGAGTGGGGAAACAATGCTCACATTCTGAGGGGCACCATCAGGCCTCCTTCGTGTTCATCGTTAAAATACCTCGGTGGCTGTCTGGCTAGGTCCAGAATGTTGAGCATCCTGTTCATGCAGCACGACGGCATTTTTATGAGCCTGCCGTCCGCGTCCAGTAAGGAAGACCCACATAACCTACTCTCCCTTGTCATTAAGCCCCGCTTTTAGCCTCCCACTGCAGCCCCAGAGCCAAGCCCTCCTTGGGGCCGGCTTAGCCCTCAGCTCCCTTCTACTCCCCCCAACAACCCCCTGTACCTCCAGCATGTTGTAGCGGGAGGTGTCACAGAAGTCTCTCACGCCGATCTCGGTGCCCATGTACCAGCCACTGAAGGGGCAGCCGGTGAACTCCAGACCCCCGATCTCCAGCAGCATGCTGGATACAGCGGGGAGGCCGTACCACTTCAGATCCAGGTCCTTGAACCACTCATACCTGCCACAGGGAGAGCACGCGTCAACCCTCAAACCAGGAGGGAGTCAGGTGGCTGAGCGGTGAGGGAGTCGGGATAGTAATCCGAAGGTTGCCAGTTCGATTCCCGGTCATGCCAACTGATGTTGTGTCCTTGGGCAAGGCACTTCACCCTACTTGCCTCGGGGGAATGTCCCTGTACTTACTGTAAGTCGCTCTGGATAAGAGCGTCTGCTAAATGACTAAATGTAAATGTAAACCCAAAATTGTAAATGTTATAAAACAAATCTAGCATGTTGTTATGTTAGCTCAATTTACAGTCAGACCAACCCACAATACAAGTTGCTGAAATGTTGGCTGTCATATTTTTGGGATCTTGATAGACAACAACAGATACTAAACCAGTAAATGAAAGCCATTTACTTTTTATTAAAGTAGCAGAACTGTAGAAAATGGCAATTATTGTTTCGAAAAACAACCGGTCCAATGGTGGCTAAATATAACAGCACAACTGCACCTGACTGGCTGTGGAGCGCTGCTAGACAGACATTGTTCCCTTGTGTGCGCATAGAAATACAAACAGTACAGCCAAATGATACACAGCCAAGACCAACATCATCAGACTAGCCCCTGCCAGCGCCTGTGATGCTGCTGAAACCAGTTCCATGTACCTGGATGTTGTTTTCTGAGGAAGTGGGTGTGTGTTCTGTCTGTGTGTGTGTGTGTGTTCACTCTATATCTGCGTTCTGACTATGTGTGTGGGTGTGTGTGTTCTGTGTGTGTGTTCTGGGTGTGTGTTCGGTCTATATCTGAGTTCTGTCTATGTGCGCGGTTGTGTGTGTTCTGTGTGTGTGTTCTGTGCGTGTGTGTGTTCCACTCACTTGGGGTGTGTGTTCTGTGTGTGTGTTCTGTGCGTGTGTGTTTTCCACTCACTTGGGGTGTGTGTTCTGTGTGTGTGTTCTGTGTGTGTGTGTGTGTGTGTGTGTTCCACTCACTTGGGGGGTGTGTTCTGTGTGTGTGTTCTGTGTGTGTGTGTGTGTGTGTGTGTTCTGTGTGTGTGTGTGTTCCACTCACTTGGGGTGTGTGTTCTGTGTGTGTGTTCTGTGTGTGTGTGTGTGTGTGTGTTCTGTGTGTGTGTGTGTGTGTTCCACTCACTTGGGGTGTGTGATCTGTGTGTGTGTTCTGTGTGTGTGTGTGTGTGTTCTGTGTGTGTGTGTGTGTGTTCCACTCACTTGGGGTGTGTGATCTGCACCTCTAGGATGAGGTCTTCCGGAAGCTCGAACAGCTCCGGGTCGTTACCGTTGGCCTGCAGGAGAAGAGGCAGGACGTCGAAGCGGCCCTTCCTGGCCTTCCAACCCTGCTGCATGCAGATCTGGGGAGCCACGGCAACAACATTGACCTCACCGCCCGACAACAACACGGGTCTATTTACACATCCATTCACACACTGTTAAAATGTTTAAAGTTCATGTCCCTCCAACATCTACCAACGCCTAAATACACCCTGAAATGGTTTACAACTCCTTTCAAACAACAGTGTTGTTGCTGGAAAACTTCTCAAGGGTCTGTCTGTGTCCTGATTCCTGGGTGTTGAATGCAGGAGTAGAACAGCATGCTGCGGGGACATTAAACACAGCAGAGCCGTGTGACCCAGGTCCTTCTCCTACTTCTGTTAACCCTCCAGGACCGGGTGACCCGGGTCCTGCTCCAGAACCATGTGACCCGGGTCCTGCTCCAGAACCATGGGACCCAGGTCCTGCTCCAACCTCCTCCAACCTCTGTTAACCCCTGCAAAACCATGTGACCAAGGTCCTGCTCCAGAACCATGTGACCCAGGTCCTGCTCCAGAACCATGTGACCCAGGCCCTGCTCCAACCTCCTCCAACCTCTGTTAACCCCTCCGAAACCATGTGACCCAGGTCCTGCTCCAGAACCATGTGACCCAGGCCCTGCTCCAGAACCATGTGACCCAGGTCCTACCTCGGTAAACTCCACATTGGCCGGGTCCCCCAGGATCTGGCCGTCGGGCTGCTTGTAGCCAGCGTAGCGGATCAGCTGACTGTTCCACACCCGGAAGTCGTGCTTCCCGTCCATCCGTTGAGGGAAGATGGTGATGGCCGACCTGCGGACGACCCCACATGAGAGACGCAGAGTTTTTTCTCTGAGGAGTTTGTAGATGAGCTCAGCTGAAGGTTGGACCGAGGTACACACAGCATGCACGGCAATGACTCTGGCAAGGGACTACTGCTAATGAGTGTCTAAACAAATAGCTAAAGGCTAGATTTGAAATAGCATGAGTACGGTGGGTAGTATGACGACGGATTAGCATCTTGCTAATGACTGTCTAAAGTGTATTTTAAGGCTGGGCAAGATTATCAACATCACACAGTCTGGAGTAAGATCCTACAGATAGGATTAACCAATGCCTGTCAATTTTATTTCTTTTTTTTGCATCAGAGTTACAGATAGTAGAGTGAGCTAACAGTAATGTGACTTTGATGATGGATTAGCATGTTGCTGGGGTTTTACAGATGGGTAGATCAGATGCGATGGCATTGCTCGCGTGAAGGTTTACGCGCGTTTTAATCTGTACGGTTCAGGAACGACAACGACTTCATTACCTTTGCCCCTTCAAAGCAACCCCCATGACCTTTCTAATGCATGGACATGACGGGAGGAGGGAGGGAGGATTGCTTAACGTGGGTGGACAGTAAGTCGCTGTCTAGGGTCCAGAGCATCTGGTCTCTATGTGGGCCTCCCACCCCGGGCCTCTGACTGAGGCTGGCAGGGATGGAAGGAGAGCTATCCCTTTCCTTAACCCACAGAAGGTGGAAGTGTCGGGTGGGTTTCGCTCAGTGGTAGAGAATCTTACTGGGAATCGGGAGGTCGCAGGTTCAAAACCCCCTCTGTACGTGGCTTTGGATAAAAGTGAATTCTGCGTGAATATGACTATGTGAATAATGACGTGTGGTGTGTTGTAATGTGATTGTAATGGTTGCCACTGATCATGTAGGGGAGGAGTGTATTTGTCCAAATCAGATGTGTCCTGACTGAGTGATAATCTTAATAACTAGAGAGGGGGGTAGTGAGTGATTGAGAGAGAGACAGAGAGAGAGAGATAGTGAGCGAGCGAGTGAGAAAGAGAGGGGGGTAGTGGGTCAGAGAGAGTGAGCGACAGAGTGAGTGAGCGAGCGAGCGAGAGATAGTGAGCGAGCCAGCCAGAAAGAGAGATATCGAGCGAGAGATAGAGAGAGAAATAGTGCGTGAGAGAGAGGGAGGGGTAGTGAGTGAGCGGGCAGGGACAGATGGGTAGGAGGCAGGGTTTTAGTAGAAGAAGGGGAGATGCGAGGAGAAAAAGGGGGACAAGAGAAGGAAGGAGGAATGGAGCGACAGATGGGACGAGGCACGAGAGAAGAAGAACGGACAGCAAGAGTGGAGAAGAAAGAGAAGAGCGCGGAGAGAGGGCCGGAGAAGCTTCCGCCGGTCTCACCTGAGGTTGCCCTTGTTGGTGGCATACTTGATGTGGTTGCAGATGTTGTTGTACATCCCGTGGGCAGTGGTGCAGTCCCTGGCGTCAAACACCTGAGGTAGAACAGGCGTGTTACTGGGTCTGGACCAAGTCGAGACTCTCTAAAGGAAGGGGGGTCTAGGCCAAGTAGTGACTATCGAAAGGTGGATTCTGGACCTAGTAGTGACTCTCTAGAGCAGGGTCTCACCTGTAGCTTGGACCACTGGATCCTGCCCACGCAGCGGGCAGCGTTCCTCCAGGCGTGCTTGGCCCCGTAGATCAGCTCTGTGTCCTTCAGCTGGTACGTCCCCCCTGCCTCGATCTCTCTCGTCACCTCCTCCAGGCGGTCCTCGTGGGCCTTGGAGCCGCACCTGCGCACGCCGACCACGCAGCGCACACACAGAGCACATACACACGCAGAAGACATAGCACACACGTGGAACACACACACACACAAACACGAAGCAGACACATGGACCGCACACACAAGGAACGCACACAGCATGTTGAGTCGTGGGGATCACAGTTTTTTTTATCGCAAAGGTCAAAAACCTGCCCGACCCCAGACCTCCACATAACCACACCTGCCATCCCAGCCCCCCCCCCCCCCCCTTCCCCCCCCCCCCTCCCCTAGCACGGCTGCTGTAGCCACGTAATCTTGCCTCTTGATGGAGGTGAAGTACTGGTCGATGAAGTCTGTTGCCAGGGGCAGAAGTTCGTCTTTGGTCCTGGGTTCGTCGGGCTTGCGGCTGGGGATGGGCGTCATGAGGGAGCCCAGACACACGCGATCCGAGCAGATGGGCACCTGGGAAAGGAGATGACATCACGTGTCACTCCAGGCTTTCAAGCCCCTGGGGGAATCAAACCAGTTACAGCTCCAGTTCCCTCCCGGTCCCTCCCTCCCAGATGCTAAGGCAGAGCGCTGAAGACACTCTACTGATTTGGAACTCTTGATATCTGTTTCATCATCCGTTTGCACATACTTATTTTTGGATCTCTACTCTTGATGCAAGACTGTGTTCGGCCTTTAGTCTGGACCTCTCTATGTCACCGACCGTGTCTGGAGAAGGGGAGCCCTCACTGAATTGCTCCTCCAAAAGGTTTCTTCAATTTTTCTATGTCTTCCTTGAGGGTTTTCGGTTGGTTTAGGTGCAGTTCTATGGGCGTATGTGAAGCCCTCTGTGAAATTGCTTGTAAAAAGGGTCCCACAACCACAACTTGATTTCATTTGAAACATCTGACAATTGAAAGACTGAAGAGTCAAAAAGCCCCAAAAAGCCTCGTAAGACTGTTCCAATATGTCCAAGCATGCTTTCTGTATCACTGTGCAACTCAGAGTTGCTAAGGTACCCAACCCCCCCTCCTCCACCTACACATCCGTCTTTAAGTCAGCTAGTCAGTGTTAGTGAGTCAAGGGTGGGGGGGAGTCACATGAAAACAGGAGGGGGGGGGTGGGGGAATCAGAGGGTGAGGTGAGACTGAGTAAAGGAAAATGAAATTGGTCACTGCCAGCAGGAAGCTGTTCGGGTCAATGTAATATGAGGAGATCTGTAGTGAGTTGTCACTTTGGGTAGCTGTGAAATCATCCAAAAGATTAGAGAGAGAGCGAGGGAGGAAAACGGACAAGGAAACACAGATAAAGAGAGAGAGAGAGAGGAAACGGTTGCACGAGCATGAATCAAAAAGTGGAAATGTAACAATAACTTGATACCGCTTAAGTGGGCAATCAAGTCACAATCCCGTCTGTTCAACCAGTCCGACCTAGAACCACCCCCCCCCCTTCCTTCTCCCGCCCCCCCCCCCCCTCTACCCTTCCTTCTCCCTCCTCCTCCCTCCTCACACACTCCCGGCACCACCCCTGCTCGACTCACGGCAAACCAAAGTTCCCTGGAAACCAACAAAAAGACGTGATGGCACAACAAGAGAGGGATCAAAAGACATCATGATGGGAAGAGAGGGAAAGAGGAAGACAGAGAGAGAGAGGGAAAGAGGAAGACAGAGAGAGAGAGAGAGAGAGAGAGAGAGAGAGAGAGAGAGAGAGCGAGAGAGAGAAATAGAGAGAGAGAGAGAGAGAGAGAGACAGAGAGAGAGACAGAGAGAGAGAGACAGAGAGAGAGAGAGAGAGAGAGAGAGAGAGAGAGAAAGAGAGAGAGACAGAGAGAGAGACAGAGAGACAGAGAGAGAGACAGAGAGACAGAGAGAGAGAGAGAGAGAGAGAGAGAGAGAGAGAGAGAGAGAGAGACAGAGAGAGAGAGAGAGAGAGAGAGAGAGAGAGAGAGAGAGAGAGAGAGAGAGAGAGAGAGAGAGAGAGAGAGAGAGAGAGAGAGAGAGAGGGGGCGTGATGGAGAGAAAGAGATGTGAGAGAGTGAGTGATTGAGTGAAGCGGAGCTGAGAGGGAGTGTTAAAAATAAAACAAAAGGAATGATTCTCGCTCCGGAGCGTCCGCCCTGGCGTCCACGCCAGCCAGCTGTCCCACAGGAGCAGCCGTCTGTGATGTATAATAAACCGAAAGACGCACTATTACTGCCCATTCATTGGGATGCAAAGCTGCCTGTCTGAGAAGAGCGTACTGGGGACTGGGCTACGGCTGAGCTGAAGGCAGACCATCGCACATGACAACGACCTGAGGGTGGGTCGGGCTCCTTGACTTCATCCCAGCATCCTGTTCTAACGAACGACTCTCCAACTAAACGCAACATGATCTGGAGTTGGTTGATGGCTTACTGATTTTGGTTTATGATTGAGAGACAGATAGACGGACGTGCAGACAGACAAATAAGACAGAAAGACAGACAGCCAGACAGACAGACAGCATTACCTTGCCGGCGCTGTGGTACAGGGTGTCTGTGTGGACGACGCCACTCTCCCAGTTCTTGACCTTCATGAAGCGGGGGCATTTGTTGGGGCTGCCGTTCAGGAGGTTCTTGTCTGGGGAGACACTGCCCTGGGCGGGAGGCTGGGGGGAGGGGGGGGTGCGTGGTTTGAGGGGAGGGAAGAGGGAAGAGGGGTTAGGTTTGTTTACTCTCAACTACAAGAAATGGTGCGTGCCCAGACTCTGGCGTGGGCGACTGATAACGAGCGTGCTGTAAGAAGACTTTTTCGAAGTTCGACGCTGCAGATCCCCCCCCCCCCCCGAGTTGATGGATGGTGGTTCCTCGGCGACGCTTCCCGGAGCGCTTTGTCTCCTCGTTTGCGATAAAGAACAGAAGAAGAAGAAAAACACGCACTTTGTACCTCACATGAAAGTACATCGGCGCACCCGCGTACACGAACCCCCGAAGTGGGTGGTAATCATCATTCACCAAGGGTGCATCGAGTATCAAGTCAGTGCCAGGCCTATTGACTGATGAAGATGGGGTAATGGAGCCTCTCTCGTGCATTGTCCCGGCGCGACACAATGCAGCAGCGCACTCCCGCTGAAAACCCCAATCATAACCCGATCAATCACACACCCCCGGCCCGATGGTCTCCGAACACCCAACAGCAGAAAGGCGGGCGCTCAACAAAAGGTGTAATCGCCACCGTGCCGGGTCGGATGAATGGATGAGGAGGGCCCATCGACAGAGGCTCATTGACGTGTCTTGTCCTCTGGGAGAAAGGAGGGAGGCGACAGATTGAATTGATTTGGGTTCGTCGCCCCGGCGCTGGTGGAGACGGGGCGCGTCGGGCCCCGGCGCTGCCTGGAACCGCGGAGGCCTGCCATCCATCCTCAGCTCCACTGGAGCACTGGAGAAGCCTTTGATTGGTCCTCAGAAAGACAGCTTATTATCATCTGATCTTCAGCCAAGCGGGGGGGGAGATGATGTGTGTGTTTTGGGGGGGGGGCAGGGAGAGAGAGAGAAAAAAAGGAAAAGGAGAGAGAGAAAAAAAAAAAGGAGAGAGAGAGCTGGAGAATGAGAGGGCGACATGAAGAGAGAGTGCCGGAAAAGATGGATAGCGGGGGAGACATGAAACCAAGCGGGGGAAGGAGGTAGAGAGGATGAACTAAGGGCAGCGAGCATCCAACGACAACTGAGTCGTGACGAGCCGACGGAGGGAAAGACCGAGGGAAGCGAACACGAGGAAGGAATACTCAAAAGGCTTTCGACTCGGAGGCGGCGAGCGGAGGGAGCTGGGCAGAGACGGAGGAAGGAACGTGGCCGTCGGCAGAGTGCGACTGCTTGCGGCTCGCTACCTCTCCCGTCGGCGCAGCTGCGCGGACGGGCGCGGGGCGAACGCCTCGCCTGACCCCACGCCGCACCTCGCTCTCTCAGCCTAGTCCCTCTCTTAGAGGGACTAGGCTGAGAGAGCAGCCAGGTTGTCAGAGACATGGAGCTGAGTGTCGGAGCTGACAGAGCAGCCAGGCTATCAGAGGCACAGAGGCAACCAGGCTTATTAAACAGTACATTATGCAGCAGCAGCTCAGCTTCGGGGCACATGGGAGACCAATGCTCCAGGATGGGGAAGTCTGGAGTTATCCACATGTCATAAGGCCCTCTCAAGTTCATTCAATATAAATGAGTCTCCAGATCCCTTTGAGTTAGTGAGTTCGACGCTGAAGTTTTCTTTTCCTGAAAGGAGAGGTTTGATTTTCTCGAAAAGACAAGTTTGATTTTTCGAGAAGGGAGACGTATGCACAGGTCACGCATGCAAGAACACCGCACACACACACACATACGCACACACTTTCTTTCCCTCTTACACACAAGCACACACACACTCCATCTCACACACACGCACAGCAGGCCTGAAGGGGCTAAATCATTTGAAGAGGGCCACGTAGGCTGAACCACCCCCCCCCCCCCCCCTCCCCACCCACCCACCCCTCCTGCCCCCAGGATGGCAGCTGCCTGCATTCATTTGGTCTCTTGGATCCTTTCGAACCCCCATCCGGTCTCATTCACTCGGCGGCACGTCACCAGTGCGTGCGTGCGCGAGCGCGCGCGGTGGTGACGGGCGCTCACAGAGGCCGCGTGCGCCTTACCAAACCCCAGACCGCTCGACCCGTGGAGGCCAGACGCCGGCCGTCCCCCGGCCTCATCCAGACGTCTCCCTTTGTGACGCCGACGGCCGTGCTCTGCCGACGGCCGGACGCTCAGGTGAGGAGTCATCGAGCAAGGGAGCTTCGCCGTACACTTAGGGCGGCCCTCGACCGCCCGAACGCGCGCGCACACACGCATTCGCACGCCCACTGGCTCGCGCGGGCCTCACACACGAGCACACGGCATTACAATCCAGGGATCATGAGGAAAGGATGTAAGGATTACTGGGGGTAGCGAGGCACGTGAGCAATGATAGCTACGGGCCTTCATATATTCCACACACTCTCAGGGGGACGAGGGGCTCATACACACACACGCGCACGCATGCGGGGTGGGGGGTGGGGGGGGGAGACGCAAACACACACGGATAAGAGGCGAGTCGAAGCGGTGGCACAAACACGCACGAAAGCACCGACACGGACGTACATCTCTCTTTCACACATACATGCACATTTAGCACGCAGGCACGCACGCACACACGCACACAGAATCCATGAAGTGACACGAGAGGCCGTTAAGAGGTCTTTTTACCGTTTGCGTGTCGCCGTTTGGGTTGCTGAGCGCTGTGGGCATGTTGTCCTTGTTCCCCTCCCGATCCCTGCTCCAATCAGACGCCAGCTGGACACACACACCGTTTCCCACACCAAGGTCCCTGAAAGTCACACACAGGCCCCTTAAAGTGGAGTGTGTGAGGAGAGTGTCGGCCCGAGCGTGTGTGTCTGTGTGTGTGTGTGTGTGTTTATGCAAGAGGGTCCACATGTGCCTTTAAGTGTGTTTCAAAGCGTTACATAGCATCTGCTCGTCAACCTGGCTCTGTTCTTGACTACAAGGGACTAGCCTTATCCAGCAGTGCATTCAAACCTGCGTGTCTGGCTGGCACTGAACAGGGCAGGACACATAGCATGGGCTGTGATTCACACAGCTGAGACCTGTGGTGACACAAGCACAAGCAAAGGAACATGCGCCTGAGCCAGAGATGAGATGTTCATAATGAGACCATGCTCTGGGGCACGGCCACTGCGACGCAGAGGATGTGTGTGGTGTTTGTGTGTTTGTGTGTGTGTGTGTGTGTGGATGAGAGAGGGAGTCTGCAGAGCTTTAAGCCACACGAGATGTGAAAGCAAACCTAGCGAGCTCATCAGCGTTCCTCCACTCACGACACCCACACACACCTCTCCATCTCCTCTCTCTCTCCTCTCTCCCTTCGTCTCTCATCTCCTCTCTCTCCCTTTCTGCATCTCCTCTCCCTCACACTCCATCTCTCTGTCTTCTCTCTCCCTCCATCCCCTCCCCCTTTCTCTCCGTTTCTTCTCTTCCTCTCTTTCCCTCTCCTCTCCCTCTCTCCACCTCCTCCCCCCTTCTCTCTCTCTCCCTCTCTCCACCTCCTCCCCCCTTCTCTCTCTCTCCCTCTCTCCACCTCCTCCCCACTTCTCTCTCACTTCTTTCTCTCCTCTACCCTCTCTCCTTTTCCCTCTCCCTCTCTCCACCTCCTCCCCCCTCTCTCCAGCTCTCTCTCCCTCTCTCAACCTCCTCCCCCCTTCTCTCTCTCTCTCTCGCTTCTTTCTCTCCTCTCTCTCTCTCCTTTCCCTTCTATCTCCATCCCTCCACCCCCCCCCCCCTCTCTCCATGTTCTCTCTGTCAGTGCATCAGGCGCGTGGCTGTTCTTATTGTGAATCCGGCCGTCTCCCGTTCTCGCCGCGTCTTTGTGATGTCTCTCACTAAACCATGTTCATCACAGCAATTCTGTGGGAGCACTCTGAAACGCAGAACTAATGAGAGAAGTTGCACATATATCATCTTGCTCTCCGTGATGACTCAGTGATGGGTAGAATCATCACAGCTTGGGCATGTAAAAAACAATCTTTTCCCTAATGCCCTGGTCTATTTCAGGAGCGTGGTCATCAACGTATAATTCCAAAGAGATGACACAGCACAAATGCAGCCAAACAGATAACAGTCGATATTGTCGTTTCATTTTCCCTAATGTCGTCCTCCCCTGGCTGTCTGGATGTTCTGTCCATCTAGAACCTTCCTCGACCCTGATAGGAACATTAGGTTACTCTGTCTGTATGCTACTCTGTTCGCTATGGGGTCAGGGCAGACTGACTTATACAAGCAAAGGAGTCACCAGAATTCAGAATGAACACATACCGGCTAGCACCATGACGACATCTAAACTGCTGTGCCACACTTTGATGCGGTGTGTGTGTGTCAGAGTTCTGTGTGTGAATGTTTTTTGTTTGGCAAACTGGAGAAGCAGACATACAGAACATTGGCTAAACCGAGAGCTATTGATTTAAATGTGCTGTGGTCTCTCTATCTGATTTGAATTGGCTCTGCGTACAACAGAGGTAAGTGAAAAGACAATAACAGCGACAATGAATGTCTGGCTTGTGCTTACGTCGTTCAACAAGGTAGCAAGCTATGACAAAAAACAAGGACTTCCTCTCTGTCTGGAAAGCGCCGAAAGTAACAGGTTTGCTGTTCCATGCAAGTTGCACCGAGAAGCAAATCAAACACACCTTTGATCCTCGTTAGATATTGGAACTATCAACCAGGTCTGATAGACAGAGCTGTGATCAAAGTGCGACAGCACTAGGGGACAAGAACTAAGCTAAGTAGGACTCAAGACGTCAACTTCAAACAGGAAGTAGAACGTGGAGGGTTTCGTATCTGTCCTCCAGTCAGGTCAGGGTAAGAGGCTGAGCCAATGGACCTACCTGTCCACCTGTACCTCCGCATCCCGGCGCTCCACGCCCCTCTGCCCCTCCCCGTTCACCTCCTTCTTGCTGGTTTTGATGAGGCGCAGCACGGGCTCGATCTCCTTCAGGAGGTCGTTGTTCTCCTCCACGCCGTTGAGCAGCAGGGAAGTGCGCCCGCCGTCCCCCCGCAGCAGCGCCGGGTCCTGGGCGCCGATCAGCGCCTGGACGCCCCCCCTCTGGAGCCTGGAGGCGGGGAGGGAGCCCGGGGCCGACAGGTTCTCGATGGCTCTGAGCTGGGGGTCCCTGGTTGGCGGCGGCCCGGGGGGGCTCACCGGGCAGCGGTGCTCGTAGGACTTGGAGGAGGGGGGGCAGGCGGGGCGCGTCACCCGGACGGTGCGCTGGCGGCCGTCGCCGGACAGCGTGGTCTCCAGGTGCGTGGTGAAGCCCTCGGGGCCCCGCAGGATGAGCACGGCGTGGCTCTCCACCGACACGTTCTTCAGGGTCTCCAGGGCGCGCTCGTACGACAGCTCCACCAGGGGCTTGTTGTTGACGGCCAGGACGATGTCGCCCACCTGCACCAGGCCGCACTCCTCGGCGGCCCCGCCCCGGATGAGGTCGGAGACGATGACGGGCGGCTTGCACACCCTCTGCTTGACCAGGAAGCCCAGGCCGCCCACCTTCCTCTTAAACAGGCGCACTGAGATGATGTTGGGCTGCAGCTGGCACACACTGGCCTCCGACTCCTGCATGCTTGCGCGTGTGTGTGTGTGTGCGTGTTGGAATGTGTTGATGTGAGTGGTGTGTCCCCCAGATATCTGTTCCAGCAGAAGCAGAAGAAGAAGGAGGAGGAAGAGGAGGAAAATGACGAGAGGAAGAGATGTCGTATTAGTGGAAACATTGATATGACAATGTGATTTGTTTACAACATGCTGTGTTAACATCATGCTAGATGAGTGAGTCATGTTGTAGTTTCACTCAATATTATTCACTACTGTCTCTCAATGTTGCTGAAGCCCAGGGACGTTGGTTTCATTATACTTTTTGAAAACGGCAAATCTGCCTCCTCCACTTTTTATGAAGACAATTATATTCAACGGTTGCGTCCTCACAAAAAAAAAAAATCTGTCCCACCCACATTTGAAAACAAACCTATGCCCCTGCTACAGCCTAACAAGAATATTTACGACAACATCACAGATAACAAACACATAATAAACACACGTTATACCGTAATCAATCCATAAACAAACATGTTTACCCGCAACGATCACCACGAGTAGCTACTCTTGTCTACTTCAGACCCACAATTTGCGTCATATTTGTGGCGTGTATCTATCACCTCCATTTAAACATAATGGTGTGTACTTGCTATGTCGTTAAAAATAGGTCGACGAACGATCCAAACCAAGGCCATTCAAGTATCACCGGATGAGACTCTAACGACATCCAAGAGAACCAGAAGACCCCAACATAACAGTGCACCAACTGTCTGTTTTCAGTAATGTCGCGAGGGCTTGCGTGAGACAGTGCTTGCGTAATCCCAAATGAATTTAACTTTGGGTAGAAAGAAGGCAACGCGTGCGAGCTATACCGAGGCCTCCGGTCCTTTTGCCACGAGACAATGTTACACAGATGATCAAACTGAGTTAAAAACTTGAAGCAACTTTAAACTCAATGAAGAACTTGGGAACTCAACATTTCACAGTGTCAAAAAGATCCAATGTTTTGCATGACTTGCTAAAAAATAATACTAAAATGAATGAATTAATAATTCTGTGTTTATGAAGATCAAACAAGACTTTGACAATCATTTTAAATAAAAAGTCAATAACTCTATTTTATAGACAGACGTTTTGTCGTTTGAAATAATGACATTTTACGGATGTGTTTTAATTTGAAATTGTGTTCACAAAACGCCTTCTGTTTCCATCAGCACCAAGAACAGCTCTCTCCGTCCCCCGCCTGCCTGCAATTCAGCACCATGGTCAGCTCTCACTTCGCCTACACACAATCATGTTGCTTTGTCTGGTTTCAGAGGCTGCATAGTTAATACATCAAATCCATAGCCTACATATTTTGGACAATAAAATAAACATCGATTAGATTTTAAATGGTATTGTTGAAAAGCCATTTAACACAATAGATGACATAATAATGCATATTTTGTCAAAGCCAAATATCTCTAATATTTAGATCATGCCGGATTTGCATACGGTGGACTGTAGACTCCTTAATTTTGAAAAGGGTTGGAGGTATCGTTGAATTTCTTATTTACTCAGTGTTAGCCTCTCGCGCTCCAAAATTCCACCTTTACCTCACCCACGCGCGGGTCAGAATAGATTCAGTCATACAGTGTTGAGAGCGCGCTCAAGAGAACAGAATTCAACCGAAAGAGCTGTTCAATGACTGTTAGAGAAGATGTAAACCAGAACATAAGTTAGAGCCTATCTGGTAAACTCTAGACAAATGCATGTTGCAAACATAGTCAAATGACTACAAAATATACCAGCATTTTGTTAGAAATATATATGTATATTACATATCTATATGTAAACTTAGAAGTATCAAAGTTCTAACCCACTGACACAAACCAAAAACGTCATATTCTAAACTCTCCTGTTCACGTGTCTATTTCCCATCTCAGCCCACTACATATTGGGCTACATGCTTATATGCAACAAGTGCGTCTAATTACGCATTTGGTTTTATGTCTAATTATCTGTTAATAGTCTGTTAATCAATACATACCTTATATTAAAAGCCTTTAGGGCTACATGTGCTGACCAACATTTATCAACTATAAACGACTTATTCATGAGCTAAATTCCGATACTTCTACATACACAAACATTCAATGCTTCATCTATCAATGTATGCAACATTCGTTTGAGTCATTTTTTCTATTTGATAGTGTATTTGTAAATGCATTCTTAAAAGAACAACTTGTAATCACCGTCGTGAAATACATGAGGAATTCCCTCCCCAAACAGCACCCACAGAAAATAGCACGCTTGGATACTCATTTGGGATTCGAAGAATCGTACTTTACCTCTGAGAACGGGCTCGCTGGTCGCGAGAAGTGTTTCTATAAAGTTAACCCCCTTCTCCGTTTCGGTAAACTGCACAGGTTGTTTTCTTGAGCTCCTCGAGTCCCAATTGCGCGCGCTGTCACACTAGAGCCGCGGCATGCCTGTGCGTCTCCGCGCGCCAGGGTGCCGTATAAATATGGGGCACGAGAGACGCTGTGACGAGCTCAGAGCTACTCGTGCGCGGGCATTTATAGTCTGTAGTTCAGAGGCCTACCGGCTTTTACCTTTGTCACCGTCACCAGTTGTGGGCGAGCTAAGGGACGTCGGCTGAGGAGAGGTAGGCTACTCTGTCACAACCTTGGGTGAAAACCTTCTACCCAAATGAACAATAAATGTTGCATTTTGGTCAAAAGATAATCAGGTTCTGAACCACTCTTGACTGGTCCCCTCAGAAAGTTCAACGACTGCCGATGACATAATAACCAAATTAACGAAACCAAAGAATCTGGTAGGTATTAATTGATACAATGGAAATGTGTTAACAATTAAATCGTATTTTCTATCCTCTCTTTCTCTGGTGATATACAGTATCATTCTACGACATATTCTGAGCTAGTATGGTTATACCACCGGTCCGCCCTCCATTAATTGACAAATGTCCGGCTGTGTATAGCCTAAGCTGTCTCTTCATCTCAGTCCATTCCGGCACTAATTGGTGATGTCACTGTAAACGTCACACATCAATACCAATATGAGTTTCCCTCCCCACCTAAAATAGGTTTTCTGTCATTGGTTCAATAATCTAGTGCATAGCGCTCTCGATAAATGATGTTTATCATGCTGAGCAGTCGTGGGCGATTCGTCCATGGCTGTGTGCTGTTATCTCCTGTAGTTGTGGCCATTAAGATAAGGAGATCCACCACAAGGGTTTCTCCAAGGACTTTACCCATGAGCTCATGCTCATGCTCTGTTACACATATTCAGTTGGGTTGCCTCACAGTAGCAACCTTGATACCCTGGCCTGGCTCTCTCTGGTGTCTGTGTGTCAACTCAAAACCCGAGCAAAACACACAAGGATGTAAATAACCCTCTACAGAAAGCCACTGTAAGAACACGCAGGGAGGAGAGGCGACAAAAACATACGCACATGTGGCACGCACACACACACGCACACACTGAAGCGCGCCAACTCGTGCCCGCACACAGAACCCGTTGCATACAAACGCACACGCGCGCACTCTTTCTCTCACACACGCACACACACACGGAGCCCGGTCGTGTCATTATGTCAATCACTTCCTGCCAGAGTGGGACCATCTGTCCCTCTAATAAAGCCACACACCACACTCATCACTACCAAAGCCCCTGCTTAGCCCTCCACTCACAGCAGCTCCCTCCGTTAAGACTCCCAGACTAAAATTACATCTGTTACTTTTTATACATACACCCTTACCCTGCAGTCCCTCTCTCTCTCTCTCTCTCTCTCTCTCTCTCTCTCTCTCTCTCTCTCTCTCTCTCTCTCTCTCTCTCTCCTGTCTCATTATCTACATATCTCCCTTTATCTCTTCTCCTCTCCTCAATTTCTCTGCCTCTCTCTCTTTTTCTCTCTCCCACATTATAGCTCTCTCCTTATGTCTCCCTCCTCCCTCTCTCGCTCTGGCAGTCGAGTAGTAGATGTCTTGGAAATCTTGAGAGCGCGAAGAGAGAGAGAGAGAGAGAGAGAGAGAGAGAGAGAGAGAGAGAGAGAGAGAGAGAGAGAGAGAGAGAAAACCGAGACACAGAAAGCAAGGGGATGCAGAGGGAGGGAGAAAGAGAGAAAGAGGAGAGCGTGTGGAGAAAGTTGGAGGTAGCAGAGAGGAAAAAAAGACAATGTCACGTCTGTAAGACTGAAGGAGAGAGAGTCCACTGCGCATCTGAAGACTTGCATGATAGCTTCCACCCTTCCAACCCCCTGAATATAAACCCAATAGGCAGAGTTTGTACAATCATACAAAGCAGTTCTGCTGATTTCTGTAGCTTTGCACAAAAGGATGGTGACAGGCTTGACTGGCAAATGTAAAGTGCCTACATATTCAGTATGGCATCATCCTCATCAGCATGACTCTGGATGCCTTGACTAATAAACATTTGTAATTTCTTTGTTAAATACCACTTCCTTACCTTCTCTCTATAATTTTTTATAAATGTCAGACTACATATAGGGATCTCACTTAATTGGGCACGTACAATTTACATTTAGTCATTTAGCAGACGCTCTTATCCAGAGCGACTTACAGTAAGTACAGGGACATTCCCCCGAGGCAAGTAGGGTGAAGTGCCTTGCCCAAGGACACAACGTCAGTTGGCATGACCGGGAATCGAGCTGGCAACCTTCGGATTGCTAGCCCGATTCCCTCACCGCTCAGCCACCTGACTCCCTGGTGGATTTGGTAGATTTGATTTACATGCTTTCACTTTTAAATCAAATCTACCTCTGGTTACTATGGCAACTTTTCAATTGTGCGTGTTGCATCTAGGTAGGGAAGGTGTTGAGTCCGCCTGCGTTTGGTATCGACAGCTGTTACAAACAAATCTTTACTGTTAACCAAAAATTAACCGGTTAGCAAGTACGTTTTAGTACAGCATAGTGAGGCGTTTTTGCTCAATAAAGAAAGATCGCATTTCTACCAACTGTGACTGATTAAAGGTCGACTAATATACTGTACATTGGGAGATTGTTGGCTCGAAGTAAACCCAAACTTAAAGATTTATTGAAGAAAAACTACCACTGAGTGTTAGTTTCAGTGACATCATCGAAGTATAACGTTATGTTTTTGTGTGTCTTTAGTCCTTGGCAACTGCATTAGCTTGTATGGTGTAAAAGAAGTGGATAAGTGATCGTCTCTGACATGCAAAGAGTATCGACAACGTTTCGCAGCAAAGCTGAAATGGAGGCCTCTACATCAACAAGAGAGGCGCCAGCATTCATTCCTTTTCCTTCGGGGCAGCGGCGCCCAGAACGCGTCTTGTTCCGATGCGATTCGTAAACATGAGAGGTGAAGCCGGACGAGACGGCAGCGGGCTCGCTGCAATCTGAAGGAGAAGAAGAAGAGAGAGAAACAAGCAGCGTTGTGCCAGAGAAAAAACGTCTGCCGTCACGCTTCTCTCTCTCTCTCGAGACACACAGGGGGTCTATCGCACCGCCTCGAGAAAACACCCACCGCTCCGTCCCGGCTCCACGGCACCCACGGCCTCCCGGATCCAATGGATCGATCTCGCCGAGGAGCCGTCAGCCACATGGAGAGGAAGGCTGGAGATTAAGAGGACCTCGGGGGCAACCGTTTGAGCGGGGATGTGCCGTTCCCCCTCCCGGGTCTCCGTGCTTGGCAGCGCCGGGGCGGGCTGTTTGGCGGGTGGACGCCGGCTCGGTGTGGGAGCAGCGGCGAGGAGAAGGAGCCCTTTCCCGTCGGCCTCCGGGGGGAGCATGTGGGAGGACGAGCCAGAGCAGGGGAATCGTGCATGCTCATTCAGGCAGGAAGTATGCTTAGCCTCTGCACCCCCCTCTTCCTCTCCCCAGCCCCTGCCAGGTTCTGAAAACCAGCTCTGCAGTCACAACTCACAGCAGTCCCAAATTGGAAGAGTGGTTTAATCTACAGGATCGGGTACAGGAAGAAGCGTCATTGTTTACCTGATCGTCCTCATTGGAGTCAATTCACTTCAGTAACCCCGAAGGCAGAATGAATGCAACCACGAGTGGAGAACTAAGCCACAACAGAGATGGATGCTGCGCTTCATTTCCATGGTAACTATTTGCAAGCCTGTCAAAAGTTGAAGGTTTGGCTCAACAATGTGATCCCCTCTGTCACGGTGTGGGTGCAGGGGTAGGTAGGACTCAAACACAGGACAGGCAGGACAGGCAGGACAGACAGGACAGGCAGGACAGGCAGGACAGACAGGACAGGCAGGACAGACAGGACAGACAGGACAGACAGGACAGGCAGGACAGGCAGGACAGACAGGACAGGCAGGACAGGCAGGACAGGACAGGCAGGACAGACAGGACAGACAGGACAGGCAGGACAGGCAGGACAGACAGGACAGGCAGGACAGGCAGGACAGACAGGACAGGCAGGACAGACAGGACAGGCAGGACAGGCAGGACAGGCAGGACAGGACAGGCAGGACAGGCAGGACAGGCAGGACAGGACAGACAGGACAGGCAGGACAGGCAGGACAGACAGGACAGGCAGGACAGGACAGGACAGGACAGGCAGGACAGACAGGACAGGACAGGCAGGACAGGCAGGACAGGCAGGACAGGCAGGACAGGACAGGCAGGACAGACAGGACAGGACAGGACAGGCAGGACAGACAGGACAGGCAGGACAGGCAGGACAGGACAGGCAGGACAGGCAGGACAGGCAGGACAGGACAGACAGGACAGGCAGGACAGGCAGGACAGACAGGACAGGCAGGACAGGCAGGACAGGCAGGACAGGACAGGCAGGACAGACAGGACAGGCAGGACAGGCAGGACAGGCAGGACAGGACAGGCAGGACAGGCAGGACAGGCAGGACAGGCAGGACAGGACAGGCAGGACAGGCAGGACAGGCAGGACAGGCAGGACTCAACTGGTAACAGGTAGGGTTCTCAAACGGCTAATGCCAATACGACAAAGACTGACACAGGGCGCAAACAGATATACAGGGCGGGTGAATACACAACTGACAACAGCTGGGTGATTGGAACGAGACACAGGAGGTGCAGGGAAACAGGAAAGAGAGACGAGACCAGGACCGGAAAGCACACCCAGGGAGACACCGAACACTAGGGCAGGGAAAAACAAGAACTAAACAGGAGGGCACGGCCATTGTAAGTGCAACACCAACTCTAACAGCCCAACCCAAGAACAAGTGGAACGGTTGGCTCTCAAAATGGCTTCCACAGGATCTGCTGCAGAATTGTATCTGCTCAATTGTTGTGAAACACGTTGGTAAACATACAGATGAAAATTACCGAAATGTGTTCTCCTAATGTCTCCCAAAAGTGTCCTTTCACCATTTCATGGTTAAATGAGTACTATTAATGGGTGCTAAAACGTCTTAGCCTATAATGAGTTCCAAGGGAGGGAGAACCATTTACTTTTGGAATCTATTAAACATGCTGGGAGAGAAACTCATTGCAAACTATCGATTTTGAGAATTTTAAATTAGGTGAGCAAAACTCCTACTTTACAGGTAGGCGCCACGCAATGTGTGGCACTGCAAAAGATCATAGACATCAAGGAGCTAACAAGGTCAAAGTGATGCCCATGCATGGTCAGTAGTCCTGACATAGGTTTATTTCAGAAACCAAACGATACCAGAGTGAAAAAGTTTACATTTTTCACCCGCTTCATCATTACAGTAAACAATGACCAGGGCGTCATGCATCAACAAAGCGAAAAAGCTTTATCACACTAACTTACCGACATATTCCCCTCACCAAACAGATAAAGACCTAATTTTAGCCCCCCTATATGTCCTCCTGAATGCAAAGAGACACATCAGCATCCTTGTATCTATGCTTCTCTTCTGCTACAGCTCTCTCTGAACCGAGCTGTCAGAAAAACAGCTTCAGTGGGCCTCGTCTCCCTCAGAAAGGTCACTCCTGTCGTTCGTTGTGAGGCTCTTTGCATCCGCCCGCTGCAGAAATCTCAGAGGAACGGCTGAGGTTGACTGAACGTCTGTGAGGGACCTCCTGAGGGCCCAAGACGTGGTCCTTCGTGGTGCACCCAGACCTCTGGTTTACCTCGGAGAGCCACGGTGGGCTGTCTGGAACCCTCAGCCATGATGGTGACGTCACTCACATAACAACCACAGTCTCATCAACTCCCATTAAGGCAGGGTGAACCCAATCCAGATGTGTTCATGATAAAACCACGAGCCAAACTAGAGTTCCTGAGTGTGTATGAATTAATTGGAGTTCTAATAAGAATAATGTAACTAATTCAGTTGTATCCCTGACCATTTAATGTAGCCTACTCCACGCCATCCCCACATCAGTGATTTGAATTTAGTAGCTGTTAAGCACTGTTTGGTCAGGGTGAAACATTTAAATGGAAGAGGAAGAGTGACGTTCATCTCCCTCGGCAGGTGTCGACGTCTGTCTGAGTGTGTCGTTCATCTGGGAGTGACAGGAACTCTGTCCTCCCAGCGCAGTGTGACTCTGGGCCTGGCTCAAACTCTGAGGGGGGGGTCACACAAATTGCTATGAGCGTCCACGTTTGATATTTGATGTATTTTTGTATATATACTGTTAGGTCCATAAGTATTTGGACATTGACACAATTTTCATCATTTTGGCTCTGTATACCACCACAATGGATTTGAAATGAAACAATCAAGATGTGCTTTAAGTGCAGACTTTCAGCTTTAATTTCAGGGTATTTACATCCAAATCAGGTGAACGGTGTAGAAATTACAACACATTTTATATGTGGCCCCCCCCTTTTTAAGGGACCAAAAGTAATTGGACAATTGGCTGCTCAGCTGTTCCATGGCCAGGTGTATGTTATTCTCTCATAAAGGGAGTTCGTTATTTCATTGACAAGGAGCAGATAAAAGGTCTAGAGTTCATTTCAAGTACGGTATTTGTGTTTGGAATCTGTTGCTGTCAACTCCCAATATGAAGTCCAAAGAGCTGTCACAATCAGTGAAGCAAGCCATCGTTAGGCTGTAAAATCAAAACAAACCTATCAGAGAGATAGCAAAAACATTAGGTGTGGCCAAATCAACTGTTTGGTACATTCTTAAAAAGAAAGAACGCACTGGTGAGCTCAGCAACACCAAAAGACCCGGAAGACCACGGAAAACAACTGTGGTGGATGACAGAAGAATTCTTTCCCTGGTGAAGAAAAACCCCTTGACAACAGTTGGCCAGATCAAGAACACTCTCCAGGAGGTAGGCGTATCTGTGTCAAAGTCAACCAATTAAGAGAAGACTTCACCAGAGTAAATACAGAGGGTTCACCACAAGATGTAAACCATTGGTGAGTCTCAAAAACAGGAAGACCAGATTAGAGTTTGCCAAAAAACATCCAAAAGAGCCTGTACAGTTCTGGAGCAACATCCTATGGACAGATGAGACCAAGATCAACTTGTACCAGAATGATGGGAAGAGAAGAGTATGGAGAAGGGAAGGAACTGCTCATGATCCAAAGCATACCACCTCATCAGTGAAGCATGGTGGAGGTAGTGTTATGGCGTGGGCATGTATGGCTGCCAATGGACCTGGTTCCCTTGTATTTATCGATGATGTGACTGCTGACAAAAGCAGTAGGATGAATTCTGAAGTGTTTCGGGCAATATTATCTGCTCAGATTCAGCCAAATTCTTCAGAACTCATAGGACGGCGCTTCACAGTGCAGATGGACAATGACCCGAAGCATACTGCGAAAGCAACCAAAGAGTTTTTTAAGGCAAAGAAGTGGAATGTTCTGCAATGGCCAAGTCAATCACCTGACCTAAATCCAATTGAGCATGCATTTCACTTGCTAAAGACAAAACTGAAGGGAAAATGCCCCAAGAACAAGCAGGAACTGAAGACAGTCGCAGTAGAGGCCTGGCAGAGCATCACCAGGGACGAAACCCAGCGTCTGGTGATGTCTATGGGTTCCAGACTTCAGGCTGTCATTGACTGCAAAGGATTTGCAACCAAGTATTAAAAGTGACAATTAGATTTATGATTATGTTAGTTTGTCCAATTATTTTTGGTCCCTTAAAAAGGGGGGGGGCACATATAAAATGTGTTGTAATTCCTACACCGTTCACCTGATTTGGATGTAAATACCCTGAAATTAAAGCTGAAAGTCTGCACTTAAAGCACATCTTGATTGTTTCATTTCAAATCCATTGTGATGGTATACAGAGCCAAAATGCTGAAAATTGTGTCAATGTCCAAATACTTATGGACCTAACTGTATATATATACATTATACATTGGTCGTACATTTGTCGTCCTTCACGGTTGATTGACCTGGTTCACAAGTCTCTCCAGTCTCCTAAGAGCCCACTGAGCCCCCCCCCCCCCCCCCCCCCCCCCCCCCCCGAGAAAAGGTTTGGTCACAACTGACTTTCGCGAACAGCGACCATGCACGTCCGTTTATCATTCGGCTGGTTTCACCACCGATCTCACCTGTTTAAAACCCTCCAATCTCACCTGTTTAAAACCCTCCAATCTCACCTGTTTAAAGCAGAGGTTAAATGCTTCTGTAGTCGACACTTGCAGTTACTCCTCGCCATCTGGGTGAACACAGGAGCAGCTGGATCTCAAAGCCAAGTTGAACTGAAACTGAACTTTGTGTCATTGTGAAACAGGAACTAAACAACCGTTTAGTGGAAGGCTGAGAGAACATTTAGAGGGACAAAGAATCGATTCCACTGTGTCCCATGAAAGACCTTTATACCATATTGTCGCCGTGTCACTTTGTCCTTCTTATTTCACTGTGCCTGCTGTACCCTGTACGTCGTCTCACAGCCGAGCTTCACGAGGCAGAACAGAGATTAGGCAGACAGCGTGGAAGTCTGAGGTCCTTCCTTGTGCTTCAGACTGGGGACCCAGGAGAGAGGGGAGACGTCTTGTGATGACACCGCTCCGTCAAGGATAGACACACGCTGGACAGAATGAACGATCATCCCGAAGACTGGAGTCCTCATACGCACACGCCCGGCAGCTCAGAGTGTCGCTGCTCTACCGGGGTTCATTCATCAGTGCATATGTTGTCTTTGATATGGAACAAGCAGTTGAGCTATGCTTTCTTGCATACTGTGATTGAGTGAATAGTAGAAATGGGGTTTGTCCATTTTTTTCCTCTAGATCTGATTTTGCTTCGAAAGCTCGGATTCCCTTCCAGACAGGAGAGAAGGAGGAGGTGGAGGTGGAAGAGGAGGAGGAAGAGGAAGAGGAAGGGGAGAAGGAGGAGGAAGTCGGGAAGAGGAAGAGAAGTAGGAGGAGCAAGAGGCGCGGTAGAAGGAAGAAGAAGAGGGGTGAGAGGAGGAGGAAGAGGACGAGAAGGAGGAAGAGGAGTGAGAGGAGGAGGAAGAGGAGGTGGGGGAGGAGGAAGAGGAGGTGGAAGAGGAGGTGAGGAAGCGGGGGAAGAGGAAGAGGAGGAGGAAAAGATGGAGGAAGAGGAGGTGGAAGAGAAGGAGAATGTGGCGGGGGAGGAAGAAAAGAAAGACAGAAGTGGAGGAAGAGAAAGAGGGGGAGGCAGAGCTGTGGGAGGATTCACGAGGTATCTTGTCATTCAGTGATTGCCAGCAGCTTGGAAGCTTCTGCTTGATGAACTTCAAATACCGTTTTTAAATCCAACCCTGGTCAATATCAAGAGAATAATAAATTAACTTTCTACTTTTTAATCACAACACGATTGGAAATTAGCAACTTTAATGGCAACATTAATGATGTCTTGAGGCTAAATATGACTCACATCCTGTTTGTAATATACTTCAACCGGCATTACTCAGAACTCTGGGAGATACACAGAGACTGAGAGACAATCATCAACACCACCTTGATTGAAAATATGATAGTTAGAATCGGCATGAGTTGACATAATGAAGCCAATACCCTTGTACAGGAAAAAAAAAAATCTTTGTTTCTGCATGACTGTGCTTTAGAGAACACAAGAAACAAACTGATTTGATTTGAGAATATAGACTTCACAAGTAGAAGAATATCTTTTAAAGTCTTTAATGGCAGAGATTCCCCTCTGGACCATAGAACAAAACAAAATGTTGCACAAAGGAACACAAACTCTGTAACAAGGCCTGCAAGTTGGAATCACCGACATTCAGTTAAACAGCAGGAACTAAATACCTTGGAAGGGTAGAAAACGTTATAAACTCCACTGTACAAATATACAAATGTAAATCTTGTCAGATGAAACAAAACGTGCTCCCTCAAATACATTAACACCAGAAAGAGCAGACACAGAATATCGTGAAAACGAGGAAGAAGACGAAGATGGCGAGGGTGATGATGCGGAGGAGGACGATGATGATGACGAAATCGACGCGGTAGCATAGAGGAGCACACTTTTCAACTGAGGCGACTCACAGTCAAGTGGCCGGAGGTATAGTCTTCAAGGGAGGTATGCAGACATTCGAATCGACGACGACGTCGGGACAGACAACAAAATGGTGGACTCTTTTCGCGAATCAGGATATGAGTCTCCAGCAGGAAACGTCCCATTTGTGACATTTTCAAAGGAGTAGGAGTAAACACGTCTGCTTATTAACGTTGAAACGTCTCATCCAGGAGTAGAGACGGCGGGTCTCTCCTATGTACTTCAGTACATTCTCCAGAGAAATTGTTCTGGAGTACAGCAGGTGGTTGGCCTAATTGGATCTATACCTCAACACCGAAGACGTAGAACCCCAAATCTCTCTTTTCACGAAGAAAAAAAACAGTACACTTGTTTGAAGCCCTTGTGCGTAACACCAGATCACAGTCCTTTATTTAACAGTCAGCCAGAGAGAGAGAGAGAGAGAGAGAGAGAGAGAGAGAGAGAGAGAGAGAGAGTGAGAGCGAAAGAGAGAGAGAGAGACGCACGGTGTGAATGAACAGAAGAGCATTAACTACCACTTCCTTTAGATCACACAGCTCCTAAGCTGTCCCGTTGTGATAAGGTTGCTTCCTTTGGGTCGCTTGTTTACATTGTTGTTGTTTTTTTCTCTTTAGCATGTGGTGCAGCATCTAATTAGCATCCTAACAAAAATATCTCATCCGAGCAGATTTATCTGCATTCCCAGCAAAGCTGCTCTTGCTGTGCTGGTGATTGTGCTTCCCCCGTCTCCTTGAATCTGTGACAAGCCAAACCAAAGCATTTTGTTCGTGTTGCCCTGTGCTTCCTATAGGAAGGCTTGTGCTATGGGATAGAGAGCTGGTGCCTTTGCTTGCCCACTCTACTGCGATGAGGACTTCCTGTTTTGGTTTAGGTTGCACCCAGTCCTGAGTTGGACCTGTGTCTCTGGGAGGTGGGGGGGGAGCTGCATTCAGGAGCTCCAGGTCTGCCTGCTACCTGTCTCTCTCCCAGGATCCTCCCACTTCTTCCTCATACTGCCTCATACTGCCTCATACTGCCCCATGCTGCCTCATACTGCCTCATACTGCCCCATACTGTCATACTGCACCATACTGCCCCATACTGCCTCATACTGCCTCATACTGACTCATACTGCCCCTTACTGCCTCATACTGTCATACTGCCCCATACTGCCTCATACTGCCCCATACTGTCATACTGCCCCATACTGCCTCATACTGCCCCATACTGCCTCATAGTGCCCCATACTGCCTCATACTGCGCCATACTGCCTCATAATACCTCATACTTCCTCATACTGCCTCATACTGCCTCATACTGCCTCATACTGCCCCATACTGCCTCATACTGCGCCATACTGCCTCATAATACCTCATACTGCCTCATACTGCCTCATACTGCTTCATACTGCCCCATACTATCATACTGCACCACAAACCTCCACAAACCTCTTCCAACCCTCCACCCTCCTAACCCCAAAGTTCCCCAGGCGTTCGGTTAAGAAAATACGAATGTTTCCGACTTCCAGATGAAGAGACGGGAAGACAGTCGAGGCCGCGTCGTTCCTCGGGGGCGAAACCGTGCGAGAGAGCGAGAGCGCACTGCCGCCGAACACATCACAGCGATGCTCTGGTTCCGGCGTGGCCGCGTTGGCACGTTCCCCAGCAGAGGGCACGGACCGCGTGCTTCACATCATATGTTACGACGGAGGGTTGTTAAAGGAGGAGGGAGGTGAGGCGCGCAAAGTGGGATAAACAATGATTCATGGATGAGAGGATCATCCGCTTCTAGGTTGGACGGTTTAGGTCGATGAGGGGCAGTTCTATGGGCGTATGTGAGGCCCTCTTTGACATTGCTTGTAAAAAGGGCTATACAAATACATTTGATTTGTATTTGATTGGGGAGGAGGAGGCCTTGGGGGTCGGTTGTGTGTGTGTGTGTGTGTGTCAATGCTGCTTTAAGTGCTGCTGCAGTGAATGCATCAGGAGGCTAATGAAGAACCCCAATCACAAAGAGTTCTCCTTAATCACTCCCTCTCCCACCAACTGTTGCTTGGCAATGTCATCAAATCCTGGGCGGTGTGCGTCGCGTGTGTTTCCAGACGACGTGACACAGTGAGGGGGCTCAGACTCCACACGTTCATCACCTCCAGACCCACTTTCATGTCGATGGAAAAACTGTCATCGGGTCTCCTTTAGTGGTGGCACGTTCAATGAATCATGCACACACACAGAGCCCAATTAGTCGTGTCCCACTAGCTGTATTCTCATTTGCACGCAGAAGTTGTACAAACAGGTCCCCTAACCTCGGTTATATCTGTCGACTCTGCATGTCACTGCAGGAATAGGATAATTGTGATGTTCCAGCATTCAGGCAGGGGCACAGATGTACCTGCTGCCTGTGTGCTCGGAGAACAATCCTTCATTCGATGGATTCAGCTCGGGCAGTTTGGTGATCTATCGCTGCACCACGGCTGATTGGATGGCTCAATTGTTGGACCCTTGTGAAAACGTTTCACTGTTTGCGTCCGTCTTATTCGAAGGCCCGCCCGTTAATGTGCATCCGTTCATATCAACATGCAGTTACTGTACAGATGGGGATTGAAACAGGTGAGTCACATGTCCTTGCTGAAATAGGATACCTTCTGTTCAGCCTCACCCCCCCCCCCCCCCCCCCCCAACACACACACACACACACACACAACAGCAGATTGTTAGCCACTGTGTGTTTGACCGAACCGAGGGAGTTGATGGGAAATTGCTTCCAGGATAAAGGGGAGAGGAGACCTCATTTGTAAACTCTCTCTTTCGCGCGTGCACACACACACACACACACACGCTGCCCACACACAGTGCATATTCAAGTCAGCTACAGCTGATTGACAGTTCACTGCGGGGGCGAAGGGTTTCTGTCCCCGTCCCCCCCCCCCCCCCCGCCTCATCACACACTTTTTATGAAGACACTTAGCTTTTTAACGGCCGCATCCTCAGTTATTTAAAAAAGCGTCGACAGGAAAAAGGCAGCAGGGATTATATTTCCTGCTAACTTCCACAGTTTAGAATGGACAAACAGTCCCGGGGATGCGGAGATGAGATTAAGAGATGGTGAGATGGAGAGATGGAGAGATGAGAAGGAGACACTTTCGACTGTCTGCAGACGCTCATCCAATCAACAAACAGTCGGCTGTAAATCCACCCTATCCGAGGTCCACTGACGTTGACTCCCATGTCAGCGGCTTCAGACCTCTGAAGTGTGCCGGGTGGAACGGGGCCGGGAGGGGTGAACGAGAGCAAAGATGCCATTGGATGAACGGTTCGGGATGTCGTAGCAGGAAACGTTTCAGGCATAGAGTGGAGAAAAAAGGCATCGTCCCTGGAGTCTGTCCTGACCTCAGGCCTCGCCCCCCACCCTGGGGAGACCTCGATGCCTCCCCAGGACAGACACAGCGCTAGGACTTCAGCAGGAGGTAGGGAGAGGGAGGGGAGGGAGGGAGGGAGGGAGGGAGGGAGGGAGAGAGGGAGGGAGGGAGGGAGGGAGAGAGGGAGGGAGGGAGGGAGGGAGGGAGGGAGAGAGGGAGGGAGGGAGGGAGGGAGGGAGGGAGGGAGGGAGGGAGGGAGGAGAGGGAGGGAGGGAGGGAGGGAGGGAGGGAGGGAGGGAGAGAGAGAGAGAGAGAGAGAGAGAGAGAGAGAGAGAGAGGGAGGGAGGGAGGGAGAGAGGGAGGGGAGGAGGGGAGGGAGGGAGAGAGGGAGAGAGAGAGGGAGGGAGGGAGGGAGGGAGGGAGGGAGGGAGGGAGAGAGGGAGGGAGGGAGGGAGGGAGGGAGGAAGAGAGGGAGAGAGGGAGAGAGGGAGGGAGGGAGGGAGGGAAGGAAGGAGAGAGGGAGGGAGGGAGGGAGGGAGGGAGGAGGGGAGGGAGGGAGAGAGGGAGAGAGGGAGGGAGGGAGGGAGAGGGAGAGAGGGAGGGGAGGGAGGGTGAGTTTGGGTTCGAGGGGGGGTGGGGAGCAGGGCGGAGAGGGAGAGAGGGAGGGTGAGTTTGGGTTTGGGGGGGGGGGGAGCAGGGCGGAGGAAGAGGCAGGGACAGCGCAGCTCCTGGTGCTGGAGCAGGGGACGGGCATCACGCACAGACCCAGGTCCCACGGTGGCTCGTTCACAGCCTGGAGACGGAGAGGGGAGGGTGGGTTGGGGGAGGGGGACAGGAGAGGAGAGGAGGAACAGAGACAGCATCAGATCAGTGTGTGTGTGTTAGCGCACAGCCCTGCCTCACGCCACGAGGCCAACCGCGGAAAGTCCTAACCAACGCAAACGCACAACCAAACCAAACCAAACCAAACCCACACACAGATAAACACAAGCACGGGAAAAAAACAAACAAAACACACACAAACAGAAACTCCCTCTGGGACAGCGTGACTGGGTTATAATTACAGAATTATAAAAAGAGATGTTGAATTAATGATCCGCTTTGGATCAGGGGACATCTAGTGCCTGCTAAATCGTCTCACCGAGTTCTTAGTGCAAGTTCTACTGTTACGATGTTTGCTGTCTGTTCAGAGAATGCAGCTTAGTGTCAGATAGATCTGCATGAACATGGGTAATGTGGGCGCCTGGCCAGGAACAGTGCTCCTCCAGCTGACAGATGGAGGAATGCAGGGCGTGCTGGAGGGGAAGACCCCGTCACATCCTCTCTGGATTACATAAGGCTTATTTTCGGATTATACAGTTCAGAGGGGAAGCTACTCCGCTTGCTAACCGGTCCTTCCGCTCAAATTCGCCCCGCGAGCCCCAATCCCCAAACAAACACGCGAGGATGCTGTGACGTCGGGTCCCTGGCGGACAGGCGGGAGGGCCACCTCGACGGAGGAGACGCAGCTTCGAGATGGAAGAGCACGCCGGACGGGAACGTCTCTCTCTTCCTTCCCTGCCTCAGGGTGGTGCCCAGACGTTTCTGGATGCTCCAGAAAGCACACAGGTGTTCTTCCCGAAGTGTGTGGGAACCCCAGAGGCATCCAGACACCTCGTCACATGAATGAGAGCAGCTCCTGGCTTCAGGGAGACATTTTCAGGAATCTTCAGCTGACAGAGTGGGTTCGGCAAGCGATTATCTCTCCAGACTCCTCTCTCCTGTCTTTGGGCCTCCCTGCTCCACACTTTGCCTTAACACGCCTCTGAATGGGAGAACTTCTCAAGATAAGTCAAATATGTGGGTGTCTTCAAGTGAAGAAAGAACAAGCCCACACACTCCAGAGATTCTGAGTCCTCCGGCTCATTTGTTATGCTAAATTAGCCGCTTCTGAAGCTATAGAGAAAACGTAAATGACTCATTGTCCTGCTCCTATTGTCAAACCTCTGCATGAAACCTTGTAGCAGTACAATAACTTATCTAACTCCACACTTTAAAGCAAAGGTATTTGACTGACTTAAGCTGGGGGTTTACACATGGTGTGTGTCAAGCGCTTGCTCTTTTTCTGTGCTAACATTTACCTCGAATTCGACCGGAACAAGCAGGACAGGATTTAGAAACGAAATGTGTTTACCTGCAGCCTTTGGTGTGTCTGCGTTGAGCTCACACACAGTATGACAACGTAAGGATGGATATAACTGAAGAGAAATGGGAGGAGGAGAGAAAATATATCACAGAAACATCAAAACGTTTCAACAGAAGGTCATGTGGAGGGGAAAAAACGTACAGAAAAAACAACAGAAAGAAATTCTAGTTTGATCCACTTTTAGGTTATTTTATATTTTTGACATCATGTTGAGTGTGCCAAGTACTTTAATAGAAGGACACCACGATTGTATCTTCTCCTACAAGGTTGCCTTGGTTCCATAGACTTTAGATTGTTGGAGGTTCTATGCCCTTGATGGTCCTGCAAATGAATCGCTGGTTAGCAGGATATGATGTCACCAATGACGGCCCTCTAAGGACCCGTGTCCTCTCAGGAGCGCCATACTATTAGAGGGTATTTACAGGGGAATGATGAACATGTGTTCTATGTACAGGAGAAACGTGAGCCGTTTACTGTAATGTATGCTTAGAAAACACAGAGACACTGGGACTAATTATGTGACTACAATTAGATTAGAAGTCATTAGAGAAGCAGACCCTGGTTCTGTCATGACTTTGGAGCACTGAAGGCAGTTCCTCACCAACACACCCCTGGCCACCAATGTGTACATGGATCCTGTACGAGACAGTCTCGTGTTTGATTCAAGGGTAACAGATTGAGTTTTTGGAGTCTACTTCTGGTGTTGGTCTCAGCTGGGTTGGAGCTCTCTGGGAAGTCCTGATTCTCTCCTGGGGGGGGGGGGGGATGCACTGCAGCTGCAGGTAAAGATGAACTCAATGGCAGCTGTGGAACACTGCTGTTCTCACCCTCCCTCCCCTCCTCCTCCGTCCCCCCACCTCTCCTCCCCTCTGCTTGTCCACTCCTCCTCCTCCACCCCTCCTCCTCATCTCTCATCTCTCTTCCTCCAGCCTCTGGGTCCCAGGTCTGACGTCCCCTTGCCGGAAGCCAAGCTGGCCCCACACACGGACACAAATAAATGCATAATATACAGTATATATTTGATATATTATATATATACCTACAGAGGCTGCCATTCAGACCAGCTATGGGATAGCATTGCCAGCCGGCCGTCTCTCGGGGGGAATGTGTTATTGGAACATTTATGCGACGGCACAGCTTAGCCGCGGCCTGTTCTCCTCTGCTCTCAGTCTGCATGTGTCTCAGGGGAGGAGGGGGAAGCGTGGTCAGAGAGGAGATGGGGGTCTGACTGGTCGTCATTAAAGTAAATCTATGGATGAAGAAAGCCCCCCGGCCCTCTGTTTCTGTCCCTGAGAAGCCCGGAGACACACAGAGCTAACCAGCCCTCTATTGCTGCCAGTGACATCTTAGGAGGATATAAACTAGGGGGACTTCTTGCTAGACAATGTAAATGTTTGGATAATAATGCAGGACACTCACTATGAGCCATCATCTTGGAATTGGGGGCGGGGGGGGAGGGAGTCTACATATGTTCTCAGGATATCGTTTCTGTTCAAAGACATATTTATGTAGTAATATTAAGTCATTATTCTCTGACCCTGTTCATATTTGCATTGTCATATTTGGATTTCATTATTTATGCACATTTGGTGGCACAAGGGTAATGCGTCGTGACTTTGAGTTCGGTTTGAATCTGTGTTTTTGTTGTTGTTTAAAGAAACGTGAAACATGGAAAAGGAGAGGGCAAGATAAAAGATGACCAAAAACAAACGAAAAAAGTCCAAAATGAAAACATCTTTTATTGTCATACATGAGTGCAAAAAAGAGCTTGTGATCAAGTCTACCAGTCTCTAAGCCATGAACCATAAGGCATCATTTAATACAAGCTGTTTGGAACTATACTCTACAATACAAGGACTTAATCAGAAAAAAGAAACACAGTATCAATGCTTATTCAATATCAGAAGGAAAAATGAAGAAATTAAAGTGAAACCAACAAAAAATACGACAAAAGCACAACACAATTCGTACATAAAAAATAGGTCAAAGTTCACATGGAATATTGAATTACGGCAAATGTCGATAAAACGAGGTCTACAATCTGGTATGTACACTTGGCACTAAATGTTTCTCATATTTGTGTTCTACTCTGTTCTCCACGATATGCGCATGTTGCTAGTTCTTTTCACAATAGGGTCATTATACTGTATAAATATAATATAGCAATAATTCTCTTAAACATCGCTTTTTAAAACATTTTTTTTACAAAGCCTGCAGTAGAACCGTGATAAAACTTCAGCTGTTACCATTTCATGTGTTGGTGTTATTTACAGTACAACAGAGTGATCACGTTGGGTTAGAGATATCGCGCTGAAGGGTCCCATTATTCATAACAACAAGAATATATCTTTCTGGTCCATCTCATGCACTTAAAAGTTATCAACAGTACAAATATGAATTCCAGCAATTCCAAAATAGACAGATGTACTCCAAAAATCAGCAGCAAGTTGTTTGTATGCATTTCCAACACCGGTAGATGTGTGTATAATGACGTAGAAATGGCTCTTTACATGATTGAATGGTCTGTGTCTACGAGACTTGTTTGTAAAGATTGAAAAGCAAGTATACAGCACCTACCCTGACACGTGTCCCCACTGTGGTACGCCTCAGTATACAGCACCTACCCTGACACGTGTCCCCACTGTGGTACGCCTCAGTATACAGCACCTACCCTGACACGTGTCCCCACTGTGGTACGCCTCAGTATACAGCACCTACCCTGACACGTGTCCCCACTGTGGTACGCCTCAGTATACAGCACCTACCCTGACACGTGTCCCCACTGTGGTACGCCTCAGTATACAGCACCTACCCTGACACGTGTCCCCACTGTGGTACGCCTCAGTATACAGCACCTACCCTGACACGTGTCCCCACTGTGGTACGCCTTAGTCTTCCTATGTTCCACACACGGTCAGTGTTTTTTAAATATATGTGAAATACAAAACATGGCTATGGTCAGTGCATTGATATGTTTTGTCGGCTGTGGAAAAGGGAAGTTACAAGGTTCACTACCTTCACCGCGCGCCAGAGAGGCAAACAAATAGCATTACGGATTTGGAAACTCTGACAATGTCAATATTGATTCTAACTTCCTCCGCAAATCACTTCAAATTCAGTTATCGCTGCTAAATCGATCAGGACGATAAATGATTTCCTAATGGTCCCGTCAATGTCATGTACCTTCAGTGTTCACCACTGGATGTACTTCTGTCATTGTGTCTGAGAGGAAAGTGCTTTGTAATAGGTGGGTTGACAAATGGTTATGTGCATTATGCTATCAACGAACGTACAGAGCCGAATATGTCTATTCCAACATCGACCTCTGAAGCAATACACGTGTGTTTCTCCAAGGACTCACTCACAGCTTCTCTCCAGTGTGATTAGCGAGCGAGTTTGTAACAAGATACAATTCAAGTGTCGACATTTTCACTTTGTCGTGAAAAGGTCCTAGTGAGTCAAGAGTGATGAATCAACAGCTGTTTGCTGCGCTGTAGCTAAAACGTCTCACTAGTGTTCACAGGCAATAATCAAAGCAACAGGCCGATCGGAGAACAGTCTCCTACCAAGGTACTTGTCCTACCATCCACACTAGCAGAATGGCAGGTTTATCACATTCAACGGTATATAATAATGTTTTACTTTAAGATAAAAGCTCAGAGGCAAACATACATGAACATTCACACATGGGACACGAGGTAACAGATGAGGAAATGGCAAGACAATGGTTTGAAAATACACATTTGACAATTCGTAAAAGATTGACATTCATTCGGATTTTTCACCAAAAGAAAGGAAAACAAAAGAGACAGCAGTTTGTTCTCAAAAATGCATTCTTTCAGTACACAATGACGTGAACCATGACAAAGTGTCATTACAAAACGAGCAGCACAAATAAATACAGGGAAGAAACTATAAAAAGAACAGTCCGTTTAAAGGAAACCAACAAAATGTATCTTCCACGTCATTAAATCATAAACCAAAGAAGATGCGAGTTCAAGAAGGAGGCGGAAACTTCTAGACCGAAGGGAATTCAAGAAACCAAACCGTTTCTGACACACACATGCGGACACTCCACAAACTCAAGACAGTCTGAGGCGGTTTGACTAGCTCTGGGACTCTTAAGGAGTTGTTCGAGTCATGGGGTAGTGGGCGGTTGTGTTGTCCCTAGCTCATTTGACATACTCAGCTGACTTCCAGAAGTGCCCAGGGTGTGAGAGGCGACGGTTCCGCTTTGGCAGCTTCTCCAGCAGCTCCACCAACTTGGAGAAGCTCGGCCTCTCCTCTTGTTCGAAGGCCCAGCAGAATAACAAGATGTCCTGGGGAAGCACAGACAGAAGCCACGTCAGAGACCCAGGACAAGACGAGAGAGCGTCTTTGGGAAAACCCCCGCAAAAAAAGACGGCGCCACGCCACAGCAAACAGTTCAAGAGCACTTACTGATATCTCTCTGCCCATGCCAATCTGGGTGAGATTGGGCCTCATCCCGCTGCCCACCTGCCACAAGATCACCTCAGCAGGCTGGTTCTTGTAAGGCCACTCGCGTGCATGCAGCTCGTACCAGATGGTCCTGCAGGGATCCCACAGAGAAGGGCTATTACTACCGAGTATTCCGAAGAGAGTCGGATCCGAGCAGAAAATCATCCGCGTAAAATGCGCAGGTGATCGCGAAACAACAGTGTTCAGAGCACTCTGAAGGGGTCAGCATACGACATCGGGCGACGCGAAAGCCTCTCTCGCGTCGCGCACGCGTCACTCTGACTGGACGTTCGGCACGCGCTCATAACTGCTATGTCGACGACTGGGGCGAGGGGCATGAAAATAGCACACTTCAACCATTAAAAGACAGAAGGGTCAGTTTAGGATGTGACAATCCCACCCCCACACCCCCCCCCCCCCACACACACCCCCCGCCGTGGGTGTGACCTCTGGGACTGCCAGTTTCACGGCAGCTGCACAGATTGCGTCGACACTCCGCCCCTCTGGAAGAGAGAGAGAGAAAAAAAGGAACGAGTGACAAAGTCTCCATATGGGAGACCATCTGAAAATGCAATTGTGTTGGGAGTCGAGAGAGCAACATCCACCCCCACAGAGGCGGTGGAGATGATAACGAAGCAGGGCCGTAGCCGGAGCAAACAGTCGAACCACCACAAACGACACGAGACAAAAGCGGTTCGGGGGAGCCGATCGCCGACGCAGATCCCCGGAGGAAGACTTGAGGCGCGCGCGACGAGTCTTTTCTCCAACTCCTCCCTCCCCCCTCCCCCCCCCCCCCCAACGATGACAAGTGACACGCCCGGTCGCGGCGGATGTCCACGGCCTTGCTCGCGAGACGGGATCCCTGGATCTCCGGGAGGACGAAGAAGAAGAAAAAAGAGGCACTCACCCGAACGCAAAGACGTCTGACTGTTTGGAGAAGGGGAGCTGGTCCTCCTCGGTGTCGGGGGAGAGCTGTCGGATGATCTCCGGAGCCAGGTGACAGAGCCAGCCGCTGGGGATCCTGAGCTTGTCCTCCCGTCTGCTGCGGAGGGAGACCACAACAGTTGGATTCTGACACCGTGACACGTTGATGGATGGCCCACCATTGGCTGCAATCCAGGACGCCTGATGACTAGACATGCAGCGTTGAGTTGATTTGACGTGCCTTTGGATCTCTATCATGACTCTCATCTTCGAACAAACCAGTCTGGGTACGGTGTCACAATCTTTGGCAGAAGAGTTGTTCTCTTTAACGTTGGGGTGAATGCCTGTCTTTTGTTCCTGATGTGAGTGCCAGGTGTGGCTCAGGGTGTAGCTCAGGGGACCAGAACTGGCACGGAGTCTCTTGTTTTGACCGTGAGACTCGCACGCTCGCACGTCTCACCTTTTTTGGCTCGCGCTCTGAGAATTCTCCAGAAGTTCAATTGCTTCCTTCTTCTATGTACACGTTTCCTCACTTGTCCTCCTGTCAGGAGACCCTTGCCGTGTGCACGTTACCGGAACACTCGTGTGCAACAGGGTTACGGTGCAACATGGCCACCTTGAACAGGCTGTTTGAAAGGAGCTACCGTGAGCTGAATGCGGTCTACGCTGCGCTCAAATTGGCCAAATGAATGCAAAGAACGATTGCTCACCCACGCTTAACAGTTTATGTTCCTATCAAAGCTGAAATCAAACCTACGCCCTTGCCCCCAATATATCACTGTAACTATAACAAAATAATTGTATTATCCTTAATATATGCAACAAAGGCCCTTGTGCTCATTATAGACACATAAGCGCTTTTAAAATGTAACGTATTGTATGTATGTGTCGTATGTGTCACAACACGGCTTTTGGTGTCCCTCCCGCAGGAACTGCTCAACATTTGATTGTACCCCCCAAAGTTGGTAGCGGATTTCCGCTCCTGCCCCAAACCATGTAATCTCACTCTGAACTTTCGTTGAAACTTGGTAGCCCTGATATGACTGCAAATCAAGAAGTTGCAGGTTCAAAGCCCCCTGGTATGTTACTTTCTATAAAAGGTTCTTCTAACTGTACACATCGTTAGGATGATGTTGTTATGTATTGTACTACCATGCCACATTTACATTTAGTAATTTAGCAGACGCGCTTATCCAGAGCGACTTACAGGAAGTACAGGGACATTCCCCCCGAGGCAAGTAGGGTGAAGTGGCTTGTCCAAGGACACAACGTCATTTGGCACGGCCGGAATCGAACTGGCAACCTTCAGATTACTAGCCCGACTCCCTCACCGCTCAGCCACCTGACTCACATCCAGCAGTGGGTTGTTGGCATATCCACCAAATCCCCCAGCTCCCCCCTCAGCCTTGGCAAAGGGAGATGGCCACCACTCTGAGCATTGTCAAAGTTTGGCATTTCCTGGTAATTACCTTTGACGCTCTCCCTGTATACCCCTCCAACATAATGTTCCTCTGCAAACGAGGCAAGTAAATGTTTGTCATGTCGTTCTGTCCGAGCTTTTGATTAGCTGTCTTGGCTGCCAATGAAAACATTTAGGCAGAGCCTCCCACAAAAAAGAAAACCCATAAACAAGCCAACATCTAATTTGTTTGTACGCAGTGTTCCAGGAAATGTATTTGCCACTAAACTTCCCACCTGCTGGTAATGGAGAATTAATTAACAAACAACTCCTCCCTTCTTTAACAACAACGACGAGAAGACCAACAAGATATCAAACTGTGTCATGCCAGTGACATGACAATACATTGTTTCACCATGACGTCACTGAGAATGTATTTCCTATTTTTGGAAACTACAGATATTCTACTTTCCAGTGTTGAGAGGTGGCATGCTGGCAGATGAGCGAGACAGGTGTTATTATCGCCACTGGAAACAGTCATGGGACGATATCGTTGGAACTCAGAATGCCACTATGCAGATAGCTCTTTGGCATGTGTAACAGTCAGCTTCTGGTGAAGATGAGACTTGAGAGTCAAAGATGGTTCTCTGTGTCAGGTGAACCTGCAGTACTGACCTAGACCGATCTGCATTCTGTATTCTAAAGTCGGGATGTTGCTGGTGTCTGAAATGAATTGCCAGATATATTAAATCAGAGGTCTTCAACCCTGGTCCTCAGGTCCTGTATGTTCTAGATGTGTCCCTGCTCCAACACACCTGATTCAAATGAATGGTTGTTACCAGGCTTCTGCTGAGCTAGATAACGACCCACTCATTTGAATCAGGTGTGTTGGAGCAGGGAAACATCTAGATTAGAACATGCAGGACAGTGGGCCCTGAGGACCAGTGTAATTCTGAGGACCAGGGCTGAAGACCATTGAGCTAAATTACATTTTCCATATTATGTAAATAAAATTACAATAAAATTATTTGCTTTAATTGTAAGAAAGCAATTTGAGGTACCCCACCCCTGTAATCCCTACAGACTCAACAAACAAAACACAGTCAATTCTGTAAAAAATAAATAAAGCCCACTGACATACTAAACCAAACACTAACTCCGTATAATCACCAAAGCCTATCATTACACTAATTACTGCAAAGCATGAGTGGGCTAATTCCATTGGCCTCTTTATCTGAAAGCAATCTCTTATCTGAGGGATATTAATTGATGTGACAGATTAAAATAAAACCATTACAACAAATAAGTGAGGACTCAATTACAGTATGTGTTATTTCACACAGCAAGTCAATCAAA
Source organism: Osmerus mordax (assembly GCF_038355195.1). NCBI lineage: Eukaryota > Metazoa > Chordata > Actinopteri > Osmeriformes > Osmeridae > Osmerus > Osmerus mordax. The sequence continues at coordinate 3,537,397 of NC_090073.1, read as the reverse complement.
ATCCAGAAAAGATCCCTCTTTAGGGTATTTTTCCAGGGCAGAGCTTTTTCACAGTAAGATGAGAGGCTGGTTTATACATACACTTAAATCTGAAGACTGATTTGAGTTCCTCAGGGGGTCAAAATTTTTGACGGATGACATTTCAGGAGCAGTCAGGTTTCTGCTGTGCCGTGGCAAAGATAGATTTTAATCACTCTCTCGGAGACAAATTAAACTGAGATTACCACCGATCCATATAATTTTATGCCTAATGCAGACCAATGAGCCACGTTAATAACCGCAATAAAACTGACTGTCACAACAGGAGGAATCACTAATGATGCCAACAGTTCTTTCACACTCTCTTTCCAGAAACGTCATTAAACGTATTGTAGTTTACATTGAGTCATTTTTTGTTATTTTAGTTAAAAAGATAATTGACCTCACGCACAGCAGTACGTTTAGAAACATAGCAATGTCTCATTATGTACTACTAACCAATTCCTTTATCTCTGAAATAGCAAACAGACAGCACTTGGTGTAGGATATTTAAAAAAAACGGATCTTGACCAACAATGGTTGTTATTATTTTCTCGTTAAGTAGTAGTAGCAGTAGAAAAAGAACTTTTGGAAGAAGAAAAAAAAGAAAGTATAGCTGTATTTGGCTTTTTTTCTCTCTGTACCCAGGGTGGAGGGTGGGAGGGGTTGTGGGTAACATTAGTAGCAAGGTCAGTTCAAATTCAAACTCTTAAAGATCCTTGATTTGAAAACTCAAACAGCCCCGTGACAGGCCAATCCTGAACAAGCATCTCCAGGACCACACCCACCTGCCCGCCTGTAGAACTCCAGATATGGTGAAGAGTCCAAAATCAGTGATGACCACTTTGCCGTTGTCGTAGAAGACATTCTTGGACTTCATGTCCTTGTGTAAGATCCCCTTGGCATGGAGATAGCCCATCCCCTGGAAAAAAAAGAAAGAAAAACACACATATACAAGTACACACACATTTACACACACACACACACACACACACACACACATTTACACACACACACACACGCACATTTACATATACACGTGTACACAGACAGTTTGTTACAGTAATACAGAATACATTTCTTGAGGGAATATAATATCTGAGTGTTACCTTGACCATCTCCTGTGCTATCTGTCTAGTCTTGTTGACGTCTAGGACCACCTTGGCGTCCCTCACGACTGAGTACAGGGTCCGGCCTTTACACAGGCTGAGAGAGAGGGAAGGATTAGCGTTAGCTAGGCTCCCTGCCAGCTCAGTTCATGACCATGTCTACCTAACCTTGGATGGGAGGAGGGTGACATGAGTTTCTCTCCAGCACACCACCTCCCCGACACCATCTCCCCTTCCCTCCCCATTCTCATTGGCGTCATAAGGCCGTGCCGTTCTCATAACAACTAACAGTACTACACATGGTGGATGAGGGAGACGGGAATCGTCCCTAATTGTGACTCGCTAGAAGAATCGTTTCACACTGATATTTGCTTACAGACCAAGCTTGTTAGCATCAGCTCCCCTGGGTTTGTTTTTGATTATTCCAAACATGCCAGGCAAAAAAAGGTATCCTTAAAAAAATTCAGACTACATCAGTAGTTTACCTCCGAGGGATCTCCAGGCACTATGTGACCGATTGAATTTTCAACACCCACACTCCTATCCCCCCTCATGCCCATGTCTCTCATGCCTCACTGTCTCTCTCCGAATCCCCCTCTCAAGTCTGAAGCCTGATGTCACACCTCTTTGATATCTCCGATCTCCTTTTAATCTCAGTGTCGCCTGGGAAACCAGAGAGACTCTGGCGCAAAGTCTCCTTGGGCGGACTGGTCGAGAGGTGGGGAGGAGGTGGGGGGGGGGGGGCGGGGCGGAGGGGCAGACTGCTCCTCCCAGCAGGGGTCTAACAAACAGTCCCCCGCCTCGGGCCAGCTCTCAACCCCGACTGCGTCGACTTGTCGCGGGCGACTCCCCGTTGACCCGGGGGGCCCCCGTCGGTCAGGCCCTGCACCGTGTATGACGCCATGGCGACGGCGGCCATGTTTGGCGCCTCCCACGGCTCCGGCTGACGCCGCGCTGCCTGACGCACGGAGGACCGCTCCAGGTAAACCGCCATCGAAGCCGGCCTGCTGACGATGACTTCATCCGCCTCCACGCCGTCGCTGCCTCACTCCACAGACCCTGAAGATCGCAGGCTGGAGGGACAGCCAGGCAGCAGCACTCGGCCTCATCATACGCTAATTGAACCTTCCAGAACCAACTAAACCCTCCGTACCTTTGAAAGGCTGAAGTAATTACACTACACTGTGTGGATACAAAGGATAATGATTTCACCATGCTGAGGATTCTCTGGCAAATCAATCCATACACCAGCCACTCACGACCAAACAAAACACACACAAAAAAAAACATCTATATTATTATTTCCTCTAATACGGTCCAAACACACCATCCATTTCTTTTTAATTCAGCTTCAATATTGCTATTTTCATTTTGTTGATCTTTGTGGTAATGGGCCTCGATGAATGATTAATTCTAGGGATTCAGTTCTCCAGCGCAGGGTTAATAAAGGCAGCAGGCAGATGTTGAGCAATAATAAAGGCAGATATTGCGGTGACATTTATTCCGATTTTTGTGAAAACAGCACTCAGGATTTTCTGATAAGACTCGGATCGTGTTCGTTTCATCTCAGGGTCCTTGAGGAGAACCCTTCACGCCGTTTCTCATGCGCGTTCGGAATGAGGACTCCCGCTTCCTGTTCATTGGCATGGGCATAACATAAACACGCAATTGTTCCTGTGATTCAGGTTTCCAAAGTATGATCTTAGAAAGAGATACTCTTCCTCTTTACCCGAAGTAAGCCTGTGATTTCTTTCTCCGTAACACTGTTCACCCTTGAAGTCGCATCAGAAGAAACACTTGCCGACACGAGCCGGAGGACTTTGTGACTGAAGCGCGCCATCCGACATAGTGGCGACGTTGAGGTGACAAGTCCGGCCTTCCTCAGACCCATCTGCTGTGTCAACGCTGGCTGTGGAGGTGCTACATTGACTGAGTTCACATTTAGTCATTTAGCAGACGGTACAGGAAGTACAGGGACATTCCCCCCGAGGCACGTAGGGTGAAGTGCCTTGCTCAAGGACACGACGTCATTTGGCACGGTCGGGAATCGAACTCGCAACCTTCTGATTACTAGCCCGATTCCCTAACCGCTCAGCCACCTGAATCACAGTTTCAGTTTCAGTGACAGTCAAAAGCACAGGCTCATGTTTTGACCTGACAGTCCCGCTTTCTCCGCTCAGGACGTGAGCTACGTGTCATCCCATTGTCTGAGGGTTAACGCGATGTCTAGTTCTGCAGGTAGCCCATACATACGCCTTTGTTGTCAATGACACAGGTCGTTTCGCTGCCGGAGAAGTTAAGAGCCACTATCTTCTACGCTAGAGCGTACGCAACTTCCGAAAGCAATATTAAGCCAAGCATGTTTGGTTTCTTTTGAAGTACTAAGTTTCCCCTTGGGAAATCAAATGTGTTATCCTTTGTAAATGACTTTTTGTTGATCGTCTTCAGACGAGGAGCCTTCTGAGACGTTTTGAAGAGTTCTCCAAACAAACAGCCACAGCAAAATGAAGCTGTGGGGGAGTCCAGAACATCACACCTTTAAAACTAGTCGAGAAAGAGGATTTTGATACATGTACAACTGCTAAACTTTGGCGCGGGTACATTTTACACTGGAATTGTAAAAGCACTCACTTTAGTATTTTCGGCGGTTTATTTAGCGCGTCACGTTCAGCTCAGTCTAAAGTGTTTCAAAGTGATCAGCTCAAGGGGTTCCTTCTAGAGAGGAAGAAATCCTAGGAATCCTCATCAATCCTAGACAAGGCATTGGCTGAAAAAGTCAAACAAAGTGGGTCATGACGTCTGACAGAAGACGGCATCTCAACCCAACACGAGGAGCACAGATCTCTAGATAACACACACTCTGTGGGGGAGGCACGCGTATCTGAGATTGCTCGCTGCAAATCAGCCCGCAAAAGAGCCCACCGAATATACATATACACACACACATATTTATACAGAGAATGAGGGGAACCCGTAAAACCATAGCAAACTCTTCCATTTCAAAGTCTTCCCCTTCATTGACAGGTCCATGGCATCCTCCCCAGACTGAGAAAGGAGGATGGAGGGGGTGAGGGGGTGTTAGACTGGGAGGAGGGGTCGGGGGGGGGGGCAGGCTGTGTGTGATCTACAATGAACCCAGCTGACTTGCCCCCGCGGTAGGACGCCACTCAGACACAGAGGTGTGCTTGGCCTAGGGGCAACAAAGGCTTGGTAACCAAGGAGACGCCACGAGGATGAGGGGGGTGGATGGGTTTCCACGAAGCAGAGGATGAGGTTGGTGGGTGGGTTTCCATGCTGGATGTGTAAAAGATGACCAGCTGCTCGCCAGTAACTGGAGTTCAATCGTGACATGTACAACACACCTATCTCTAGGACTTTAAAGATCCTTCTACCTAAATAGGTCTATAAAGGTCCTATAACAAGTCTGCATTTGCAGGTTTCATTCCAATGTCTACCGAGGTATATTGCTAGGTTTTATCTTTAGGTGTTTGTAGATCATATCCCCATGTATATATGTTAGGCTGTTGTAGATCATATCCCCAGATATATCTAGGTCCATACCCTGGATCTAGCTGGGTTCTAACCCCAGGTATATATCTAGGTCCATACCCTGGGTCTAGCTGGGTTCTAACCCCAGGTATATCTAGGTCCATACCCTGGGTCTAGCTGGGTTCTAACCCCAGGTATATCTAGGTCCATACCCCTGGTCTAATTGGGTTCTAACCCCAGGTATATCTAGGTCCATACCCTGGGTCTAGCTGGGTTCTAACCCCAGGTATATCTAGGTCCATCCCCTGAGTCTAGCTGGGTTCTAACCCCAGGTATATCTAGGTGCATACCCTTGGTCTAACTGGGTTCTAACCCCAGGTATATCTAGGTCCATACCCTGGGTCTAGCTGGGTTCTAACCCCAGGTATATCTAGGTCCATCCCCTGAGTCTAGCTGGGTTCTAACCCCAGGTATATCTAGGTGCATACCCTTGGTCTAACTGGGTTCTAACCCCAGGTATATCTAGGTCCATACCCTGGGTCTAGCTGGGTTCTAACCCCAGGTATATCTAGGTCCATCCCCTGAGTCTAGCTGGATTCTAACCCCAGGTATATCTAGGTCCAGCTTGGCTGGACGTCTTGCTCACCTGGTGATGATGGCCAGGTGAGGAGGACTCATGCAGGCGCCCATGAAGAGCACCACGTTCTCGTGGCGCGTGTTGCGGTACGCCATCACCTCCCTCTTGAAGGCCTTCAGCTGGTCCTCGTTGTCCCGCTCGATGTCGATGAGGCGGATGGCCACCTCGCCGTGCCAGCGCCCGTGGAACACCTGGCCGAAGCGGCCCTTCCCAATCAGCTCGCCCATCTCCAGCTGCTCGATGGGGATGTCCCACTCCTGCAGGAAGATGCTGGTCTGGCTGGCCTTGCGCGGAAAGTTCCGGGCCGACAGCAGCGACAGGTTCATCTCCTCGAACTCGTCGCCCGAGTCCTCCGCCTCGCCGTTGCCCTCGTCGTTCTGGAAACGGCACCAAACGTTATCGGCTTCGAGTTGAACTCGATTGGTCTCCCAATAAGTGAAATGTGGATCGCAGTGTTTTGCGGATGAGGATGGCATGACTCCTTCACAGCTAGGGTTCTCCAACGTACAGGAGGGCGTGTGAGGTCGGGACAACAGTAAAAGGAATGACAACATAACCTTAACCCTAACCCTTGGCTGTCTTCCTTTTAATATCATGTGATTTAGGTGCACTCGATCAGGTAGGATCCTAACCTGATTGGTCAGGCTGGTTCAAAATGATTATCTTTAATGTCGGCGAGTTTCGATCGAGTCGAGTTTCAATTAGACACAAACAGTATGAACGGAGGTTTAAACTCACATCTGATGTCGGTTCGACTTCGATCTGGAGTAAAGGGTTCTCCACATTTCTGAAAAGTAGACAGATGAACACCATGAACAGCACCCTCTAGATGGCCTGTATTCTGGACCTCTCTGGCATCATTAGCACTGGTGTGTCTTAAACACACACACACACACAGGCACAAAATCACAACCTCTGTCTCCTCTCTCTCCTTCTCTCCCTCTCTCTGGGTCCCTATCCTCCTCTAATCCCCCTTCTTTCTCTCGGCCTCCCTCCCTCCCTTTCTCTCTCCCTCTCGGTCTCTGTGCTGGGTCTCGGTGTCTCGGTGTCAGGTCACGGCCAGGTCGGCGTGGGAGACGTCAGGTGACTCCCGTGGAGCAGAGCCCCCATCACAGTCCCCTCTCAGCCTAATGAGAAGCTCCGGCCTGGAGCTGAGGGCCCGGCGGTGCCTCTCATTAACCCAGGGACGAGGCCCATGAGGGTGGGGGGATCTGCCAGCTGCCACTGGGGGAGCGCACGGAGACACGGAGGACAGGACGACTGCTCGGCTTTTAATTAAATCATAGGAATGTGAGCTTCATAAGCGCGCTAATGTATTCACATTTGTCAAGAGGCCGAGAGAGAGGGGGAGGGGGAGGAGTGGGAGGGAGCAAGGAGGAAAGAGGAAGGAGAGAGGAGGAGGGGTCATTGATAAAAGAAGAAAGAGAGGGAGGGAGGGAGGGAGAAGGGAAGAGAGAGGAAAAAGAGAAGGTTAACACAGCCCAGAAAGAGGCAGACAAGTGAAGAGAGGGGGACAAAATAATTCACTCCTCCAGTAAACGTGTCATGATGGTGATGATCAGCGGAGATCAATCTGTTCAAACACCATGTATTATCATTTCTTATCATAAACAGGAAGGCTACCTCGCCTTCCAGTGTCTGATAGATTGCGATCATAATCCAATTAACAGAGCAGTCCAAAGGCATCTCGTCACCCTCGTCCTTGTGCCCGTGTTTTACGCAGCAACGGTTTTTCAAGAAGCAACTGAAATCCACTTGGCATCCGAACTGTAGCGTGAACCCATGGCCACGCTAACATTAGCCCTTCCATGTTTGTCTCGTCTGCCTTCGCATTGAAATTGTCACCCAAATACTTTTGCTCCAATAACTCTGCAACCCTTTGGACCAAGAGCAAGACACAGCCGCGTGGCTGAGCCGGAATCATCCGCTCGGAGCAGAACAGACAAGTGGAAGCAGTCTGCTGTCCCCCCGCTGATCGGCCCTGGAGGAAATATGGGACCTAACACTCGGGTCATCCACTGACAGCTGATATCTGTCTGTGAAGCTCGCCTAGACCAGTGATCTTCAACCCTGGTCGTCAGGGCCCACGGTCCTGTATGCTCTACATGTTTCCCCTGCTCCAACACACCCGATTCAAATGAACGGGTCGCTGAGTCAACCTCTGCAGAAGCAAGCTCTGCAGAAGCTTGACAACAACCCGTTCACTTGAATCGGGTGTGTTGGAGCAGGGAAACATCTACAACACCCAGGACCGACCCCAGTGTCACTAACCTTTGACCCCACTCCTCTAAACTGTATCTGAGGGGATGGGACCGGAGAAAAAGCTCCAAATGGCGGATGTTCCAGCCGGCCAATCAGAGGGGGAAGTGCTGAGAATGAGGGCGGAGTCCGGGGATGACTAAAGTCACAGCCGAACTTAAGCCACAGGTGAGGTAGCCCGGTTCCGGTGGTACTTACCCAGGTTCTGACAGGACTGGATGCAGGACCACCTGGGGTGCTCGGCTGGGGGGGGTCTCGGGGGCCACATCTGTGGGGGAGGGGGGGGGGGGGGAGGGGGGTGGCACCAAGGACAACAACACAGTAACAAATGAGTGACAGTTTAACGGCGCGTGCCATAAACCCGTAACAACACAGCCAACACGTGCACAAACAGGTCCATGCGTTGGATCGCTAGGTATGTCTAGCGGCGTCGACTTGTCTTCGTCGACCACGACCCTCCAGGAAAACATACAGAAGTCGTTTTCTGCTCGTTCATTTCTCATTCCTAAACTCGACAGCTAAAACTCCCTTCTTCTGCGTCTTCTGACTCTCTCTCCGGAAGCTCTCCCTGCCACCCCCGTAGATGTGCCACCCCCCAACCCTCCCCCCCCTCCCCCCCTCCTCATCTCATAGAAGCGTCTCCGAGGTTCTCCTTCCTAATAGCCCGCCCAGGGAGCTCTGCCCCCCTCCTCACCCACCCCACCCTCCTCTTCCTCGTCCTGGGGTCCCAGGAAAGTCTGGGGATGGGCTCATCATTACAGGGCTGCAAGGAGACAGGCTTGGGGGTGGGGGGGGGGGAGGTGGGAGGGAGAGAGGCCGAGAGAGGCCGACTTTAAAGCGTGCCAAGGTGAGAGGAGAACATTCATCCCAACATCAAAAGAGTTCCCCCCTCTTTGGGGCGTCGCTGTGCATTATGGGTAGGGGTAATGATCAATTATGACGCACTTACCGGGGAAGATGAACTGCTGCTTGTATTTGAAGTAACTGGAGGCTGAGAGAGAAAGGGGGAGAGACAAAGGGAGACAGGTGTCACGCACGGAGACAAAGGGAGAGAGGGAGAGACATTGAGAGAGAGGAAAAGAGAGAGGGAGTCATGGTGACCTTTGGACTGTTATGATTGTCTGTCAGCACAGATTTCAGGGACGAGTTTGTTTTTCATTTTCTATACATACTCTCGAAAGTCATAAATCTCAAACGTGCTTGTGTAAAAATAATATTCATCTAGCAAGATTCCTAACATAAATGCAAACAAAAAGATGTTTGTCAAATATATTGTTTTCGTCCTGAGGGCTTTGTAGCAAAAAGGTGTCAATCAACACTCCTACCTGTCAAGTTGAACTGTTTCTGTTGCCGGGCGGATTGCGGAGAAGGGTGTAATGGCGAAGGGGGCGTGGCGCTGGAGGGCAGGGGCGGGGCTGGGGAGGAGGGGGTGGAGGAGGTGGTGGAGGAGGGGTTGCTGCTGGAATCTGGCTGGTAGGGGACAGGAATGTGGTCCTATCAGGAGAGAGGACCAGAATGAGATCAGTGAGAGAAGGGACTCGATCATTGAGAGGGTCTTTCGGGGGTCTTCTCTCTCTGGTTCTATTAATAGCCTGGGTTGGGGGGGGGGGGGGGGGGGGGAGGGAGGGGGGGGGTGTTACCTGAAGGCTCACAGTCTTAAGTTTAAAGATCTATCTATTTAAGTTTCCAGCTATACACACAGCTGTTCTAACTGAATCATCCTCCTTCAAAAGGATATTTACAAATGCACGAAGAGCACATGTCCATTAGTGCTGTAACTGGTGCCAATGTAGCACATCAGAGACGTGAGCTTCCATCAACACCAAATATTGAATCAAGCCGAGGGAAAACTGAGAGAAACCAGCTGAATCACACTTGGGAAAGAGAGAGAGGTAGAGAGAGATAGAGAGGTAGAGGAAGAGAGAGGTAGAGAGAGATAGAGAGGTAGAGGAAGAGCAGGAGAGAAAGAGAGAGGTAAAGAGAGATAGAGAGAGAGAGAGAGAGAGAGAGAGAGAGAGAGAGAGCGAGAGGGACTGTGCACCCAAATGAATGAATATGAGGGCGCCTTGTTTACCTGCTCGCTTTTCTCTGCGGCTCGCATCATTAGTGCATTAGAACACTGACAGCTCGTTCCCTTATGAGTCACACACACACCTACACGTACACACACACACACACAAACACACACACACATACATGCACACACGCACCCACACAGTGCACACACACTCACACATGCAGTGCACACACATGGTGTGCATTACAAACACACACAAACACAGTCATTACTATAGATCCCTCAGGCTGAGGCAGTGTTGTGCTATTAGCCTGGAGCTGCTTGTCTACCTGAACCCAGAAGGTGCCTGGTGGCAAACACTTCTACAGTGGTGCCACTTAGACCCGGAGAGGAAAACATTCCCTTCCTTTGGGCTCCCACTGAAATTGTTATGTTTCTGTCTTGTCCAGTCCTGGTTTTGTGGGTGTCTGTCCAGTCTGGGTTCCAGGTCACATAGCCCAACACTCCGGTCCACATCTTCCAGTTCACCTCCCAACCGGACACGCCTGTTACCCATCCACCATTACCTGCACGGTTCATCTACCCTGGCTTCCCGCAGACTCGCCGCCAGTTCAACGTTGCTACTTTGACGGTAGTTGGGCCTTGCCTTCGAGATGACTGATCCGCCTCTGTCCCTGTGTACCGCAGACATCGTCGGCTACCTGTCCCGTCACATACAACCTACGGCTCCCTCCTCACTCCCTCGTGTCTGGCACCCACGGGCCTCACCGTCATCACCCTCTGTGTGGCTACAATAAACCCGGTTCGTTTCACATCAGCATCTGAGTGTTGCATTTGGGGTCCCCTGTCACTCCCCGGGCAGCCGGGTTCCCTAACAGAAATACATTTACATTTAGTCATTTAGCAGACGCTCTTATCCAGAGCGTCTTACAGTAAGTACAGGGACATTCCCCCGAGGCAAGTAGGGTGAAGTGCCTTGCCCAAGGACACAACGTCAGTTGGCATGACCGGGAATCGAACTGGCAACCTTCGGATTACTAGCCCGATTCTCTCACCGCTCAGCCACCTGACTCCGTTGCTTAGGAATAAGGACAACATACCTGCCTGTGTTTGTCGCCTAATGGCACCCTGCTAAGGTTGCCTTTCTGTTTGTTTGCACTTGGCGTGCTCCCGTGCGGGGTCCCAGGGAGGGCTGAGACCGCTGAGGGCCGGCTGTCGCCGGAGGCCTCTGATCGAGCGGGCTTTGTTTGGCCAAACAGACGCGGGTCGATCAGGTGGACGTTCCGAACCGTTAGCGAGACCCCCCCCCGGCTCGGCAGCAGGAAGTGAGTGTTTAGAGAACGTCTCGAAAACAAACGGAGCCTGGGTTCATTTCACTCGAGAGAGAAAGCGTACCGTGGGTAGACCCGGCGGGGGCTGAAATAGGCGGGAACAAATGAGACAGTACAAAGTTCTGTCTCATTGAAACGGATCGGTATCTAACGCCAGATGAGTCTGGGTGAGGATCCTCCGACGCCGGCTGGCTGGCTCCCCTGAGCGACTGAACATTCGGCGGTTCGCAATCGCACAGCAGCCTTCACACAACGAGCAGAGCAGCTGGAGAGGGAGGTGAGGCCTGGGGTGGGGCGGGGGGCCTGGGGGGGGGCTTGCGGCGGAGCCTGGGGGGGGCTGGGGGCTCCTACCTTGTTGATCTTGTTGGTCTTGGGCAGCGTTTGGCTGATGTGCAGGTCGGTGTATCTGAGGGCCGTGTTGATGTCACATGGTACCGATTCGGTCCGCACCAAACGGGCTGAGAGGAATGAGGAGGGGAAATAACGCAGGGAGAGAGAGCGAGGGAGTGGGAGGGAGGGAAAGAGAGAGAGGGAGAAGGAGAGAGAGGGAGGGAGATGGGGCGAGAGGGAGAGAAGACGAGAGAGGGAGGTAGAGAGAGCAAAAGAGAGGGAGGGAGAGAAAGAGAGTGAACGAGAGAGGAAGAGGAAGGAAAGAGAGGGAGAGGGAGCGAGGGAAAGAAAAATAGAGGGAAAGAGATGGGGAGAGAGGGAGGTAGAGAGAGAAAATAAGGGGGAAAGAGAAAAGGAAAGAGGGAGAGAGAGAGAAGGGGGGGAGAGAAACATGGAAAAAGAGAGAGAATAAGGACAGAGAGAGGTATAAAGAAAGAGAGACAGCAGATGGGAGTTCAGCAGTTGTCAGGCACAGAAACGAAAGAGTCAAAGTATGTTTATTTTCATGGAGGACGAGAACAACTTTCTACTTGAACATCTTCCCAGTTGTAATGAGAAGTACAAAAAAGAAATCATTCACGAGTGCATTGTTCTTATTTGAAGTGATATATCTAGAAGGGGTGCGGTCTCGCTTACTGGTGTCTTTACCTTGTGATGTTCCTTGGTGGTCTTCAACGCGAGGCCAGGTGAGAGAGGGGCAGAGAGAGCACAGAGGGAGAAGAGCACTTCAGTGAACCCAATCAAAAACAAAGGTCAGCTAGGCCTTTTGAGAAGCGCCCGCACGTTCCTTCATCGCGCCAACACGCTCGGAGAAACGAGCAGACTCGGCATGACCCAAAACCCAGCACCTCGTGGAGGCTGTACTCCGGTGAGGAGACACTGTGTGCCGTCATGAACCGAAGGAACCAGGTCTACTCAGCAGAAGAAGCAGGTGTACCTTTGAGTGAGTCTCGTCCTCCACGCTGGATGATCAGGAGGTGGCAAGGCGGAGCTTCTTTGGTGCATTTGTTATGGCACTTCAGCCTTTGTGGAACAACACAGGACAACGTCACAATAAGCCAGTCACCCCCCCCCCCCCCCCCCCCCCCCCCCCCAGACAGTCCTGCTGCTACGTCGAGAACCGGCCCTGCCCACCTCCTTAGCAGCAGGTTTCACATTTCAGTCATGAAATTGGTTACTTGACTTCAATAATCAGTTTGAAAGGACGACGGAAATGATGTGCTGCTCTTGGTCCACTACTGTGACGCGTTCCCCTGCACGATTCTGCTGTAAACAGGGAGCTGGGATAAACTACCTTGACCGGCCGTCGACATGAAATGGAACGTTGCTTGGTTATTTAAAGTCTGTTAAGTGAAATGTCGCCTTTGTGAGGTGCGGTTGGGTTATATTCCAGTTACCCAACTCAAACTTCAAACTTGTGTGATTCCAGCAGCACTTACTTGCAGTTTTTACATTTGAGTCCAAACAACATTCCCTTCCCACACACGGTGCAGGTCTGGGACATCCAGTACTTGGTGGAAAACCTGCGAGCACAGAGAACCAGACATGAGCACCACCTCCAGCCCTCCTGCAGGCCCACACATGAGCACCACCTCCAGCCCTCCTGCAGGCCCACACAGGAGCACCACCTCCAGCCCTCCTGCAGGCCCACACAGGAGCACCACCTCCAGCCCTCCTGCAGGCCCACACAGGAGCACCACCTCCAGCCCTCCTGCAGGCCCACACAGGAGCACCACCTCCAGTCCTCCTGCAGGCCCACACAGGAGCACCATCTCCAGTCCTCCTGCAGGCCCACACAGGAGCACCACCTCCAGTCCTCCTGCAGGCCCACACAGGAGCACCACCTCCAGTCCTCCTGCAGGCCCACACAGGAGCACCATCTCCAGTCCTCCTGCAGGCCCACACAGGAGCACCACCTCCAGTCCTCCTGCAGGCCCACACAGGAGCACCATCTCCAGTCCTCCTGCAGGCCCACACAGGAGCACCACCTCCAGTCCTCCTGCAGGCCCACACAGGAGCACCACCTCCAGTCCTCCTGCAGGCCCACACAGGAGCACCATCTCCAGTCCTCCTGCAGGCCCACACAGGAGCACCACCTCCAGTCCTCCTGCAGGCCCACACAGGAGCACCACCTCCAGTCCTCCTGCAGGCCCACACAGGAGCACCACCTCCAGCCCTCCTGCAGACCCACACAGGAGCACCACCTCCAGTCCTCCTGCAGACCCACACAGGAGAAACTACAGTGCCTGTCAAGAGTTCGGAAACACCAAGCCTTTCATCATTGTTGAGAGACACACACACCCCACCTGTTTTTCATTGTTTTTAATGCATGAATTCAATCAATCACTCAATCACGGTCTGTAGGGCTTTTAAGCTACGTGTATATATATAATGAGTTAGCATTTTTCATAAGGTGACAGTTTGATGAAAATTAAGCTTTTTATACCAATATCTGTAAATTTTGGGTCAAATCATAACAGTAAATCTTAGTACTGTTAAATGATCTTCTTTGTAGCATATAAACAATTGGAACGTGCATGTGTCATTTTAGCAGACACATCTACTCTGCTCACCTTCTCTGGGTCACGTTTCAACTATGACCCCCCGCTCACTGTGCTGAATGTGATCCTACCACAGGGATCGAACACCCACATCTACAGGGCTAAGCATCCTTAAAGACAAATAGGCTCCATAAGAATGTTTTCTACGTTCCCATTCTGCCAAGGGCTCTAATGGAATCCAGGGCCCCTCATCGCTCTCGTATTCTCCATGAGACAGTGCTGAACTTGCCCCTCCACTTTCCTCTAATAAACTGGAGGACTGGGGCCAGGCGACGGCAGCGGTGCCGTAACGCACCAATCACCGGCATCGAGGCCGGGCCTCGGCGACGCTCCCTCACGTCTCCACTTATCCAGAAGCGTAGCGGCGGAGGAATGCCGGGCTCTCTGTTCCCCTAATTTACGCCCCCTGGAAACCATCAGCAGGGCAGTACGGGTAATGGAATGTGACTAACAAAGGGTGACAGGATCCACACTTTCTGTATTAGATCTCTGGTGTCGTCTGCAAAGAGATTTTCAGAACACAATTCAATCCAGCCCCGGCGGCTAGGTGACGTTTTACTGCGAGGCTGACGTTAGGGGGTCGAGTCGGTTCTCGAGGAACGATCTTTCTTCATTGCAGAAACGGCCCCGGAGCCAAAAAACGCTCCAAGCTTTTTTTTTTGATTGTGTTGGCAGGCTTTCTGAATGCGCCCTGTGTTTTCTAGGCCAGGATTATCTTCCCAAACACACAGAGGGGATTGAATATAAATCTTATGCAAATAACCATGTCAGAGGGAATGATATAACCTACCTTGAAACCTGTATTTACCTTTTCAATAACAGCTCAGATATAACACCCATATAAATGACATTTGCTCTCAGCTTGGTGTGCTGTCTGATGACTCGTTAATATGTGTGTGCACAGCCGGCCGCTGCACAGCGACGCAGCTAACCACTTCTAGCTTCTCCTCCATGGCTTTCTGCATGCTAACCACCCACATGGCTCTTCAGTATATAGCCGGAGAGAGACAGAGAGAGAGGAAGAGAGAGAGAGGAAGAGAGAGAGAAAGAAAAGAGAACGGGAGGGAGGACGAGAGCGAAAGGGGGAGCAAAAAGGGGAAAGAAAGAGAAAGGGAGAGAGAGAGAGGGAGAAAGAGGTAGAAAGAGAGAGGGAGAAAGAAAGAAAGAGAGAGTGAAAGAGTGGGAGAGGGAGAGAAAGAGGGAGAGAGGGAGGGAGAGAGGGAGAGAGGGCCCTTCACAGCTATTACACAGTATTGTTTTACTTTTCAGATCGGTGACATTTGGAATCATCAGGCCTCTCAAACAGTGAGAGAACATCCAGACAAGTTATGCAAGTGCCCCATTTAATTGGTCTGACATTCTCCTGCATAACACACACACACACAAACGCGATACACACGCGTACTCATTAACCAGTCACGCACACAAACTGACACTAACACTACACACACAAATATACACATTCACCCTATTGTCAAATGCAAATACGCAGACACGCACACACACACACACCTACCTGTGTTTAATGGAGTTTCCCAGGTCTCTTCGGGGAATCTGAGGGGACCAGCGAGGCACTGACAGAGTGTCTGGAGAAGGAGGAGAGCGAGGGATGGAGGGAAGGATAGATGAAGGAACAGATAAAGGGTTGGATGGATGAGTGCAGTTCGCCAGGTCAGCATGGCCACAGCTAAACGTGCAGTACACATGAGCCAGTGTCCCGTACACTGGTTCGGATTCAACCTGATTCGAATGAGCGCTGATCATGCTGAGCAACGATTACGATCAGACCACTTCCAGCACAGATTCATTCGCTGACATTTCAGACCAATAATAGACATGGCAACAGCTGGTGGGTTGTCATTTGGCATTTTCGTGCAATCAATCACTTGGGTTTAGTTGCGTGGAAGCAGCCGCACTACGTGTCAACACGGGAAACGTCCTCGTTGGCGGGTTTGGAGGCTGAACTTGTTCCCCTCTTTGAGTCCGAGGACCCTGACAGTTCTTCATGTTGAGAGCTTTCCAAACATGGCCTTGTGGTTCACCCATGGGTCGAATACTGATACGGTATCTCTGATGCGTGTGTGTGTGCGTGTTACCGAAGAGAGAGAGAGAGAGAGAGAGAGAGAGAGAGCGAGAGAGAGAGAGAGAGAGAGCTAGAGAGAGAGAGCTAGATAGAGAGAGAGAGTGAAACAGAGAGATGAGAGAGAAAGGGGGAGGAAGAGAGAGAAAATATAGAAAAGGAGAGGCAGGGGGTGAGAGAGAGAGAGAAAGACAGTGGGAGACAGAGAGAAAGAGAGATAAAGAGAGATTACATCATTACAGAGCACAGCGCAAACCTCTCTGGAGTGATGAGCAGGGCTGATTAGGACAACTTCCTGTTTCCTGTCTGCCGGCCCCTCCTGGGGCTGAATATCTGAACACTGCTGGCTCACACTGCTACATTAGCCTCAATCAGCCTGGTAACCTGATAGTCCCTACCTAACCTGACATCCCTGCTGCTGACAGCGCATCCTCTGTCCTGCAGGTCCTCTGCTGGGCTGGGTAGTGTTGGGGCTGGTTAGTGTTGGGGGCTGGGTAGTGTTGGGGCTGGGTAGTGTTGGGGCTGGGTAGTGTTGAGGCTGGGTAGTGTTGGGGCTGGTTAGTGTTGGGGCTGGGTAGTGTTGAGGCTGGGTAGTGTTGGGGCTGGTTAGTGTTGGGGCTGGGAAGTGTTGGGGGCTGGGAAGTGTTGGGGCTGGTTAGTGTTGGGGCTGGGTAGTGTTTGAGGCTGGGTAGTGTTGGGGCTGGTTAGTGTTGGGGCTGGGAAGTGTTGGGGCTGGTTAGTGTTGGGCTGGGTAGTGTTGAGCCCTGGTAGTGTTGAGGCTGGGTAGTGTTGAGCCCTGGTAGTGTTGAGGCTGGGTATGTTGGGGCTGGGTAGTGTTGAGGCTGGGTAGTGTTGGGGCTGTGGTATTGTTTGAGGCTGGGTAGTGTTGGGTAGTATTGAGGCTGGGTAGTGTTGAGGGCTGGGTAGTGTTGGGGCTGGGTAGTGTTGAGGCTGGGTAGTGTTGAGCCCTTGGTAGTGTTGAGGC
This sequence comes from Osmerus mordax, assembly GCF_038355195.1. NCBI lineage: Eukaryota > Metazoa > Chordata > Actinopteri > Osmeriformes > Osmeridae > Osmerus > Osmerus mordax. The sequence goes on along the minus strand of NC_090073.1, from coordinate 3,520,521 downwards.
TGGGTAGTGTTGGGTGCTGGGGTAGTGTTGAGGCTGGGTAGTGTTGAGGCTGGGTAGTGTTGGGGCTGGGTAGTGTTGAGGCTGGGTAAGTGTTAAGGCTGGGTATTGTTGAGGCTGGGTAGTGTTGAGGCTGGGTAGTGTTGGGGCTGGGTAGTGTTGGGTAGTATTGAGGCTGGGTAGTGTTGAGGCTGGGTAGTGTTGGGGCTGGGTAGTGTTGAGGCTGGGTAGTGTTGAGGCTGGGTAGTGTTGGGGCTGGGTAGTGTTGAGGCTGGGTAGTGTTGGGGCTGGGTAGTGTTGAGGGCTGGGTAGTGTTGGGGCTGGGTAGTGTTGGGGCTGGGTAGTGGTTGAGGCTGGGGTAGTGTTGAGCCTTGGTAGTGTTGAGGCTGGGTAGTGTTGGGGCTGGGTAGTGTTGGGGCTGGTTAGTGTTGGGGCTGGGAAGTGTTGGGGCTGGTTAGTGTTGGGGCTGGGTAGTGTTGAGCCCTGGTAGTGTTGAGGCTGGGTAGTGTTGAGCCCTGGTAGTGTTGAGGCTGGGTAGTGTTGGGGCTGGGTAGTGTTGAGGCTGGGTAGTGTTGGGGCTGGGTAGTGTTGAGGCTGGGTAGTGTTGGGTAGTATTGAGGCTGGGTAGGTGTTGAGGCTGGGTAGTGTTGGGGCTGGGTAGTGTTGAGGCTGGGGTAGTGTTGAGCCTTGTAGTGTTGAGGCTGGGTAGTGTTGGGGCTGGGTAGTGTTGAGGCTGGGTAGTGTTGAGGCTGGGTAGTGTTGGGGCTGGGTAGTGTTGAGGCTGGGTAGTGTTAAGGCTGGGTATTGTTGAGGCTGGGTAGTGTTGAGGCTGGGTAGTGTTGGGGCTGGGTAGTGTTGGTGTAGTATTGAGGCTGGGGTAGTGTTGAGGCTGGGTAGTGTTGGGGCTGGGTAGTGTTGAGGCTGGGTAGTGTTGAGGCTGGGTAGTGTTGGGGCTGGGTAGTGTTGGGGCTGGGTAGTGTTGAGGCTGGGTAGTGTTGGGGCTGGGTAGTGTTGAGGCTGGGTAGTGTTGGGGCTGGGTAGTGTTGGGGCTGGGTAGTGTTGAGGCTGGGTAGTGTTGAGCCTTGATAGTGTTGAGGCTGGGTAGTGTTGGGGCTGGGTAGTGTTGGGGCTGGGTAGTGTTGAGGGCGTGGGTAGTGTAGGTGGGTTGAGGCAGGGGTAGTGTTGGGGCTGGGTAGTGTTGGGGCTGGGTAGTGTTGAGGCTGGGTAGTGTTGGGGCTGGGTAGTATTGAGGCTGGGTAGTGTTGGGGCTGGGTAGTATTGAGGCTGGGTAGTGTTGGGGCTGGTTAGTGTTGGGGCTGGGTAGTGTTGAGGCTGGGTAGTGTTGGGGGCTGGGTAGTGTTGAGGCTGGGTAGTGTTGGGGCTGGGTAGTGTTGGGGCTGGGTAGTGTTGAGGCTGGGTAGTGTTGGGGCTGGGTAGTGTTGGGGCTGGGTAGTGTTGAGGCTGGGTAGTGTTGGGGCTGGGTAGTGTTTGGTGTGCGCACTAATGTCGGTATGTTGGCTTGTGTGTATATGTTTGTGTGATGGATTGATGTATGTATGCGTGACTGTGTGTGATGTATGTATGTTTGTGTGTGTGTGTGATGTATGTATGTATGTATGTTTGTGTGTGTGATGTATGTATGTATGTATGTTTGTGTGTGTGATGTATGTATGTTTGTGTGTGTGTGATGTATGTATGTATGTTTGTGTGTGTGTGTGTGTGTGATGTATGTATGTATGTATGTTTGGGTGTGTGATGTATGTATGTATGTATGTTTGTGTGTGTGATGTATGTATGTTTGTGTGTGTGTGATGTATTGTATGTATGTTTGTGTGTGTGTGTGTGTGGTGTGATGTATGTATGTATGTATGTTTGTGTGTGTGTGTGTGTGATGTATGTATGTATGTTTGTGTGTGTGTGTGTGTGTGTGTGATGGATGACTCCTGGAGGTCTCTGTGACCCCCGGGCGCCAGACGGCGATGTCCTCCTCCATCTTGTCTGATTGCTCTCTTCCTGATGACCTCCCCCCTCACCACCCCCCCCCAATACCTCACCCCCAGCAGCCTCACCCTAACATGCCATGCACAAGCTCATCACCCCACCCCCTCCCTTCCCCACACACACCGTGACGTTCCCCTCCACACACACACAAATGCAGTACACGCAGACACGCGCGCAAATCCCAAAGTGTGTATTGTTGGGAATCCCTCAATGTCATGTGGCCAGTCTAGAATGACACAACCACGCTTTGAGCTCAGTTCAAACGTTCCAACCAGAAGGTGGTTGTCTCCCCTGGCTGAAGGACACCAACATGGTTAAAGACATAACTGTCGCTTCACCTATGTGACATAAACTCCTCCGTCCAATCAGGACAAAGCCTTGTTGCTCCCGCTGTTTCTATGACAACCACTCCACGCTGTTCAACCTTTCTGCCAGAATATCGTCATGACGTCTTTGGCAGGCTCCGGTCTGTACTCTGCCTCTATTGCCTCTCTCCTTCACCTTCATCTCTGCCTCTATTGCCTCGCTCCTTCACCTCCATCTCTGCCTCTATTGCCTCGCTCCTTCAACTTCCCTCTACCCCTGCCTTCACCCTGTCTCCATCTTGGCTCCACCCTGCCATCTACTCTGTCAACATCCTGCTCGTACCCTTCCTCTCTTGCCTCTACCCTGGCTCCATCCGGCCTCTACCCTGCCTCCAGAGAGACCAGCCTCCAGAAGGGAGATCAGCTCA